>NC_073405.1:23012858-23080358 GCF_028641065.1 Leucoraja erinaceus | reverse complement strand
TTATGTGCAAGTCATTTATATATTTTCACAAGCAGCTCAGGTCCCAGCACAGATCCCTGCAGAGCTCCATTGAGTCACAGATCTCCAGCTAGAATAGCATGCTTCCACCACATCCCTCTGTCTGCTATGCGTAAGACAGTTCTGAATCTATACAACCAAGTCACTGTGAATACCATGCATTTTAATCTTCTGGGTCAATCTACCATGGGGGACTTTCTCAAATCAAATGCCTTACTAAAATCCATGTAGACAACATCCATCAACTTACCCATTAATCACCTTTGCCACTTCCTCAAAAAGCTTGATCAAGTTAGTAAGACATGACCTGCCTATATATAAACTAAAGCTGCCAGTTCATAATTATCTAATTCTCTTTCAAATGGAGAAAATAATAAGTGCAATCCATGCACATAGTGCATATATTTCCAAACTTTTTTGTGTATCGGTGTCCAATTTTACCCCCTTACCAAGCAATCATTTTAAAATACCAGAATCTGCAGTCTCTTGTGTCCCCATTACAAATTACATCCCTGTTGCAGTCACCCATTCTACTGAAACATAATGTTCCATGGACACAGTGAAGTGAAAAGGTCTTCAGGATAACATAGATTATTTTTCTCGGATAGGATCAAGCAGACAAATTTATCAGCAAAACACAAAAAGCTGGAAAAACACAGCAGGTCAGGCAGCATCTGTGGAGGGTCCCAACATGAAATACCGCCTTTGAAATCTGAACAAGGATCCTGACCTGAAACACCATCTGACGTTTCCTCCACCGATGCTGCCTGACCTATTGAGTTCTTCCAGCACTTTGTGAAGGCAATAGACAAAGTTTTGGCTTGTGAGTCTGAAGAAGGGTCCAGACTCGAAACATCATTTGCCCATTCCTTCACCAGAAGCTGCCTGACCTGCTGAGTTCTTCCAGCACTTTGTGTTGAGCTAATGAATTCTTCCTATCCCAAAACACTCATTCATGTCATCTTGTAGACCTTTTCACTTCACTGTATCCATGGAACATAATGTTGCAGTGGGCTGGGTGACTGCAGCAGGGAAGCAATCTTTAATGGAGATACAAGACACTGCAAATTCTGGTATTTTTAAACGATTGCTTGTTAAGGGGATAAAATTGGATTTATTGTTGTCTTATGATGTTTTTCAATGAAAAGGTCTCAACAATCCTCAACTGTTGATTTTGTTTCTTTTCCAGGAAGAGTACAACAACAATTGTCAGTTTAAGGAGAGGATAGAAGAAAATGGTTACAATACCTACGCCTCGCTGAAGCGGAAGCACAAAGGGCGACAAATGTTCATCTCATTGAACGGGAAAGGATCTCCTCGCCGTGGGCACAAAACAAGGAGAAAACATCTCTCAGCACACTTTCTACCCATGATGGTTCCCTAAAGGTCAGCTCGCGCCCACTCGTCCTGAAACTTATACCATTTACAAGTCTTGCCACTTGACGCTTCAAAAGAAAGAAATGCACATTTTTTTCTTTCTCCCTGGACCTTATATACTGAGCTTTTTCTTTTGCTGCATAAACGCTTGCAGAGGCAACAGAGCATAGACTGTTGTAAATATAGGTTTTATTGGGACCATTTACAGAGCCTCTTCATCAGTATAACTTTAGGACTAATGTAGAGGTAAAGAAAGGCCCTTCAGTCACAATAGACAAAAGACGTGAATCAGTAGGATTTAATGGTCTTTTTAAAAAAGCCTGAAAGAAGCTGATTTTTTTGACTTAGAGTGTGGACAATGGACAAACAGTGCTATACTTGTATGTGGGGGGCGAAGGGGGAGGGAGGGGGGAGGTAACAGGGGATGGTTGAGCTATTGAGCACCTATACCAAAGTTCTAAATTTGTTGCAATGCACAGAAGACTATGCTCTAGTCAAAGAAGACAGCGTTTGTAATTTGCACCAGCTTTAGCGAGACAATGTACTTGTAAACCATTAAAATCTAACTTCCACGAGTTCCTGGACTGCATACCAACTGCACTCCCACCATGGAAGATCCGCACTCGACCACTGTGAGCTCCGAAGACTGGCGACTCTTCTGTTACGCACAGACATCAGGGTGACACAGCCCGGCAAGGCGACCGTTAGATAGGCTGGTGATTTTGTAGGAAAGGGTCATATTTATACAACTGTAAATCGTGATGTTACTCCTAGATTAATGCAATCATGGGAACATTCCTGATGGTGGTTTCGCTAAATGGCCAACATCACTTCAGAACAGGGGAAGCTGCCTTTCATGTACCGTAACAATTCAATAAAGCTCTTTCTTTCCTAGAAAGCACATGCGAAGAGATATTGTTTTCTGATGGATTTCTAAAGGTTTACAATGTGTTTATTAGAGTGTTGCAACTCTTTTATAACATAGTGAATAAAGTGGTATCTTATTAATTTTATCCTTGTAGTTCATGATGTTAAATGAACCTTTTGATTGTGTTATGATCATATTTGAGCAAAGGAATGTGGCATAAAAGTATCACTGACATTGATAGGGGGAGTGGCAATTATTGAAGGCAAATCCTGTTTTACTTCTTGTACGCATAAATTTCAATTGCATTCCTTCTCACCACTGCAATTTAGCTTATTTTTAGTTTTAGTTTTAGAGACGCATCACGGAAACAGGTTCTACTGAGTCCACGTTGACCAACAATCACCCATGTTTGCTAGCTGAATGTTATCCTTCTTTTTCATCAATTTCCTACACATTAGGGGCAATTTTACAGAGGCTAATTAACTTATAAAACCCCATGTTTTTGAGATGATGGAGGAAACTGGAGGAAACCAACGAGGTCACAGTGAGAATGTGCAAACTCCACACAGACAGCACCTGAGGTCAGGATAAAACCTGGGTCTCTGGCATTGTGAGGCAGCAGCTTTATCAGCTGCACCACTGTGCCACCATAGAGTCAAGTGTGTTTTATTGTCATATGTCCTGAAATGGAACACTGAAATTCTTACTTGCAGCAGCAGCAGCAGCAGCAGCAGCAGGTTTGTAAGCACAGTACTCAATAGGAAACAAACAAAATAAAAGTTCATAACATTAAAAAAACACAATATAGAGATTAATACCAAGAGATTTCCAAATCTCGCTTTTCTATTTCCCCTGTCTTAATTGTCGTTGATTGTGACCTTCTTCTCCAACAGATGTGTGGTGTTTACAGGTAAGGAAGATAGACACAAAATGCTGAAGTAACTCAGCGGGTCAGGCAGCATCTCTGGAGTAAAGGAATAGGCAGCGTTTCGGGTCACAACCCATCCTCAGACCCGAAATGTCACCTATTCCTTTTGATGCTGCGTGACCCGTTGACTTACTACAGCATTTTGTGTCTATCTTTGGTGTAAACCAGCATCTGCAGTTACTTCCTACACATAAGGTTATTTGTGTTTCATTGACTGCTTGAACATTGCACTCGCTGCGTACGATTCATTCTTTGAGAGTATCAGGGTTTGCTGGATCACTTGGTAGTTCACCATATCTCAGCATTTCTGAAAATGTTCACATTGCCATCCTTAACTAAACATCAATTCAATATGTGTAGCAGGTTTTCAAGCGGTTTGAGCAGATGCACTCTCTGTTGAATAAATCTGTGAAGCAACATATAATGTGCTGTCATTACTACCTTACTATGTTGTCTGCCAGGCTTTGAACACCATTGATACGAGAATTTCATTAAGCCTATTAGAATCCAATCCTTCAACGTAAGACTAACTCTCTATTCAAAGACTCAACGCTTTCTAAACCTCCAGCATTATAACTGTACCCTAGCAGAGGATTCATTCACGTACAGATGTCTAGGGGTTTTATCATTTGAAACATTTGAGAACGGCTCTGGAAAGATGTACATAAGAAAAGTAAAGAAGAATTCATGTCCACAAATTCTTGTCGCAAATGTTCGGTTTGGAAACATCACAATTGACAAATTCATGTGCAAAATGATCCTTTAATAGGGGTACACACAAACTGACCTTTATTCATTGAGTTGATGCATTACCTTGTTTTGTTTAGTTTAGAGATACAGCGCAGAAACAAGCCCTGCGGCCCACCGAGTCGGCGCCGACCAGTGATCGCCGTACACTAGCACTATCCCACACACACACGGGACAAGTTACATTTATACCAAGTCAATTAACCTACAAACCTACACGTCTTTGGAGTGTGGGAGGAAACTGGAGATACTTGGATGTCACGGGGAGAACATACAAACTCCATACAGACAGCATCCGCAGTCAGGATCGAACCCGGGTCTTTTGTGCTGTAAGGCAGTTAAGGGCCTGTCCCACGAGCATGCGACCTGCATGCGGCAAGCGCGACCAAACCGGAAGCGGGGGCCGTGCGGAGGTCGAGTGAGTGGCGTGAAGTTCGAGCGAAGTCCGCGGGAAGTTTCGCGTGTGATGTATGGCATCAAGACGCTGCGTACGGCGTCAAGACGCTGTGCACGCCCGTTGAGGCGGTGCGTACAGCGTCGAGGCGTCTGTGGGCCAGCAGTGTCGTTGCCGTGCGGAATGTTTGAACACGGTCAGTTTTTCGGTGCCCCGCGCGATGTCGGGACCAGCTCCGCACAACTCCATATGGCTCCGGCGATTGAAGTGGGACCGGCCCCACTCGGCCGTACGGCTCAAGTGATCACGTTAGGTCGCGCTTGCCGCATGGAGTCGCATGCTCGTGGGACATGCCCTTAACTCTACAGCTCCGCCACCATGCCACGGTTGTATAGCTTTGATCTACTCCTGAATAGCCTTAAATAAAAATGTGAAATAATTATATCAAATGCACCCATCTCGCTTTCAGGGACCACCAGTTTGGCTAAAAAACATAATCTTGAGCAAGATACAACTTAATATTTGCTGATTATATAGACAATGTTTTACATTTACACCTGGTGCTTCTCCCTATATCAGCCAACACTCATTGGGTTCAAGTCTCACTCTGGAGAGTTGAGAACAAAACCTAGGCAGACATTTGGATGCGACACTGTTATTACATCTCTAATGGTGCCGTGTTATGAGATATTAAGCTAAAAGCAAGCTGTCCTTTCAGGTGGAAGAGAGATCCGATGACACAACCTCAAAGAAAAGTAGGGAGTTCTCTCGCAAAGCGCAAAATGCTGGAGGAACTCAGCGGGTCAGGCAATATATGTGGAGAGAATGGACAGATAACGTTTCGGGGTCAGGGCCCATCTTCAGACTGATGGAACAGGGGAGGAAGCTGGAAAAGAGAGGTGTTAAGGGGGGGGGGAGCCTGGCAAGTGATAGGTGGATGCAGGTGAGGGAAGGGTGTTTGGCAGATGGGTGGAGTGAGTGACAAAAGTTGGAGGTCAAAAGGAGACAAAAGGATGTCACATAAGGAATTCAAAGGAGTGAAATGTGAGGCTATTATTTTGTGTCATCGCACAACTGTTTGCCAATAGCGAGCAAATGTTAGACGTTGGCCTCTGCAAGGTCCTTTACAGTATATGTGTCATGCAGCATGTCGCAGCTCAGGAGATGTTCCACAGTCTGGAGGTCCCGTCCACACTGACTGTCTGCTGCATCTTCAGTATATCCCCACTTCAGCATTGTTCGATTTGCTCCTTCCCATGCCTGTCCGCAGGCTGTTGAGAGTGCGTCAGGTTATCCACGGTTGTCCGGAACCTGGTGGGAGTTTCTCGGAGGGATAGATTGCCCTGTGAATGTCTTCCGGAGATTACTCCAGTCTCTCTTCCCAGAGTTTGAGCCTTGTGGACGATGCACTGCAGTGCAGGGGATAGACAGGCGAGAAGAAAATTCTGCGTGATTTCAAACGCTGAGGTAGCAAAGGGTGGTCGTGTAGGGGATGTCTTTCATCCTATGATTGTCTGGCGTTCTTTTTGACTAGCCACAGCTCTTCTGATTCCAGAGGGTGCAATGCCAGAGAGTAGGTAGATGTTGTCAATCTTGGCAGGTGTCATGCATCCACTGATGCAACGGCAGCTTGTGTTTAGCACAGGATCAATCTTCCTTGCATGAGCTGAGCGCTCCCATACTGTGCAGTCATACTCAGCAGCGGAGAAGCAGAGAGCCAGAGCTGTTGATCGAATGGTTGTAGAATTTGCTTCCCATTTTGAGGTACTCAGCTTACTAAGAAGAGCATTTCTGGAACTGACTTTTCCTTTATGCTTGGTGATATGTGCTTTGTAGGTCAGAGGTCGATCAAGAGTCACACTGAGATGGACTGGATTGTCACAGTGCTCCAATCTGACTCCATTCCATGTGATCTTCAACCTTCGATTTGCATACTTGTTCTTCAAGTGGAAGGCGTAGACTTGGGTTTTAGACGGATTGACTCTCAGGTGATTCTCTTTGTACTTGAGGACAGGTTGAAGAAAGTAGAGTGGCTTCTGCCTCGAGGAAGTCAGCACTTTGGGTTGTAATACATAGGTCACCTGCATAAATGGAACTCCTGGTGTTCGGATGGATAGGATGGTCATTGATATAGATATTGAACAAGGTGGGTGCCAGTACACTTCCTGGGGGGAGGCTGTTTTTCTGCCTGCGCCAGCGACTTTTCTTTCCTGACAGCTCGACAATGTGAGGCTGACTGAATGAATAAGTTTATTGGCCAAGTATTCACATACAAGGAATTTGCTTTGGCGCTCTGCCCGCAAGTGACAACATGACATACAGTGACAATTAGGAATGACACATAAAACATTAAACATTAATAATAAAACATGATCTGAAGGGAGGGGGTACCTGTAAGGGAATGGGTATGGGGATAATGGGGGTGGGGGGGATTAAAGAGGACTGTGAGACTTAGGGATTGGAAATGATTGTCCACAGGAGAGGAAAGGAGCAGGGTGACTGGGGTGGTGGGAGATGGTAGGAGAAATGTTTGGGGACAGAGAAAAACAAGGGGGATAGATGGATAGAATTCGATATTCATGCTGTTCGGTTGCAAAGAATAATTCTCTCAATGCTTTTGCAATACAAATAGGATTGCACCTTATCTCCTGCAGTTGTTGCTTCATCTTAAGTTATTGTAGTGTAGCCTTTTAGTTACTTGAGCAAGAATCCATAGCCCCACATCTAATCCCATCACGGCCAATGTGGAAGTTGTTTTTTAATAAATAGGGGAAACCATTAACAACTATTTTTAGCAACGCTGATCCCAAAAACTGCAGGATAGTCATTGAAGGCACACTTGATCACAGTGTAATTCGGGGTGGGAACAATCTGCTTGGCTTGACTGGCCTAGATACTATCACGGACTTACGCAAGGTAACTGATTTTGAAAAGAAAATGATCTAACGAGCCATCAATCCACTGGTTTGGCACCATTATCATCTTAAAGTGCAATTGGAGACAGGCAATATATACTGTGTACATAATCATGAGAGGAATAGGTTGGGTAGATGCACAGTCTCTTGCCCAAAGTAGGGGAATATATAACCATAGAGGCATAGGTTTAAGATGAGGGGGGAAAGCTTTAATAGGAACCTCATGCAAGGAGTGTTGAGGGCCTGTCCCACTTGGGCGACCTAATCCGCGAGTTCTGGTGAGTTGCCATCGACTCATACTCGCAGCATGGTCGACACGAGGTAATAGGAGGTCTTCATAACTCTCCTTCATGCTCGAGAGTGTCTCCGCGTACTCGAGGCCTCAGCTAGGTCGCGGCATTTTTTCCAATGTTAAAAAATTCCCGCGAGTAAAAAAAGGTCGCCATGGAAAAAATCGATACTTTTTTTACTCATAGGTTTAGTCGTAGTAGGTCGTAGTAGGTCACCATGTTAGTCGTAGGTAATCGAGGGTAGTCGAAGGTAGTCATAGATAGTCTTCATCATAGTCGAAGGGAGGTCGAAGGGAGGTCAATGTTGATCGAAGGAGGTCGTCTTCACTCTCCACCAGTCAGTGTCCAATTTTCCCGAAGTTAGTCATAGCTGGTCGAAGCTAGTCTTCAACATAGTCAAAGGAGGTCTTCAACATGTCATTTTTTCAAACTCTTCTAAACTCGCCAATTAGGTCGCCCAAGTGGGACAGCCCCTTTAGGTGTATGGAACAAACTGCTGGAGGAGGTAGTCATGGAAGGTACTATTCAACATTTAATAAACATTTAGACAAGTACATGGATAGGACAGGTTTAGAGGGATGAGGGCCAAATGCAGGCAGGTGGGAATGGAGTGGATGGGACAAGTTGGCCAGAGAAGGCAGGTTAGGCCGAAGGGCCTGTTTCCACGCTGTAAGACTCTATGACCATAAATCCATGATCTTGTCATTGGTGCCCAGACAATGGAAAATGACTAAATAAAACTAGATTATGTGACATGGCTCTATACTCTGGTACAACTCAGTTTTTATGGTGCATTTTTATGGTGACTAATACTTCAGCATAGCGGGATGGCTCAGTTTGAACAGGTCAGCCATAGGGGAGGTTGGAGCATGGTGCAAAATGGAGCTGTCATCTTTCAATCCATTGAAAAATATTTTTTAATCCTTGTAATAGGAAGGAGAGGAAAATCTTCTGACATGCCCCCCAAAAAAACCTCCACGTCTGCATCCAGCTTAAGTTCATTCCAAGGAATCTGTCAACACACCACCCAACTGTCCAGCATAATACAGAGCCTGCAAAGGTATTGAACTGCACATTTGCAAGGCTTCTTGACAAGCACGGAGTAACCAGTTCGCAGGAGCTTAATTATCAATGGCAGCTCGTCTGTCAGTGCGGAAGAAACATTGGGTTCGGAATTTACCAACCTGGGCCCATTTAGCACCTGTTGCTTTCTATGTGGCTGCCACTTCTTTGAGACAAGTGAATCTCATGCACAAAAAATTACTGACATCTCCCTGTTGCTGTAATTTGAGGGAGGGGTAAAAATTCTGCAGTAACCAAGTCATTGTGTTTCTTAACATGAACGCCGTTTCATTCTCCAAAAATCTAAATCATTTCAATTTATCAAATTCTACTCATTCAGTACAAAATCCTTGAAGTGGATGAAAAACAGGCAATACATGCAACTGTATAAAATTCTAAACTTTTGTTATTTCATGTCATCAACATGAAAAGTCAGCGGGGAGACACAATGAACTGCAGATGCTGGTTTATAAATAAAAATCACAAAGTGATGGATTAACTGCTGGGATGGCACTCTGGCGCAGTGGTAGACGTGCTGCCCTATAGCACCAGAGACCCGGGTTCGATCCTGACTACAGGTGCTATCTGTACGGTGTTTGTACTTTCTCCCTGTTCTTCTTCTTATTGAGTCCACACACAAGATTAGATGTTGTTCAGCCACTGCTGAACACACTTCTCGGCATCTGCATACAATGATGTCGGTCTTGACGACGTGAACACTCTTTCCTTGACCCCACGTGGGTTTTCTCTGGGTGCACCAGCTTCCACCCACATTCTAAAGACATACAGGTTTGTAGATTCATTGGCTTCGAAAAAAAGTTGCAAATTGTCGTGGATTAGTGTGTAGGATGGTGCTAGTGTTCGGGGGATCGCAGGTCGTCGTGCCGTCGGTGGGCCAAAGGGCTTGTTTCCGCGCTGTGTCTCTAAACTAAACTGCAGCCTGACCCATTGAGATACTCTGGCCCTTAGTGTTTTTTTTATTTGTAAACCAGCATCTGAAGTTCCACGCGTCTCCATTTTACTGCTCCAAAGTCTCCTCAAGGTGCGGCCACTTCGAAGAAGTTTTCCTCCTCTCTCTGACAGGAGTTCTGCGTGTCCTCTCGATCCCCCTCCGTGATTCCCGATTCTCCCCTGCTCTTTGACCACGTTCTGACCCAGGGTCTGAAAAAGGGTCTGGACCCGAAACGTCACCTGTCAATGTCATCCATAGACGCTGCCTGACCTGCTGAATTTCTCCAGCACCTTGTGTTTTCGCAACATGAAAAGTCAACACTGCTCCATTCTCCACAGAAGCTGTCTGATCTGCTGAGCGTTTCCAGCATTTTTTCAAATACTCAATATTTGTGTCTTTTTTGCACTATGATTCTCTCCTATGATACCCAGCTTGCTGCTGCAGAATTAGGTAAGCACAAATGAACCTGTCTGATTGGAATTAAAGTCCAACATATACTCAATGAATTCTTCTCTTTTCTTATGGTTGGTCAACAGGGGAATCTTAATGTCACCCGCAAGGAATGGATTTCTTTGAGAAACTAGTAACCATCTTTATAGATGTAAACTCGTGATCTACAACAACAAAACTGGGGGTGAGATTTAAGATGGACCTTAAATGCAACCTGTTCACCCAAAGGCTAGTCCACATCTGGAATGAGCTGCCAGAGAAAGCTATAGAAACAGATACGACTTTCAAAAGACTTTGGAGAGATATATGGGTTGAGAGGTTTGCAGGAAAATGGGACTATTCCAGTATGTTAACTTGATTGGCATGGATAAGGTGAGTCGGAGGGCCTGTTTCCATGATGCACAGCTCTATGACTTGAAATTTCCTCCAGCGCTTTGTGTCTTTTTTATGTTAAAGTATTACATCAATTTGGTGGAAGTTGCAAGTGATGCTCTTAGATTTATATCAGTACATGCAAAGTACTTTGGAAAACTGGACACAACACACCAAATGGGTTTTTAAGCTGGTGGCGTTGTGAGAATCAGGGACAAATTCATCTTTATAAGTGAAAACAGCATCAATAACATAGATAGATACAAAATGGTGGAGAGTAACTGGATCCGGTAGGCGGCGCGACTCACGTCAGCAGCGGCCTCTGCAGCCCGTCCGCGTTTTTATTATTTTTGCATATGCTTTTTATGTAGTTTTTGTTACTTTTTTGTTGGGGTGTGTGTGTGGGGGGCATGGGGGTGGGGGTGGAGTGGGAGGGAGGGGGTAAGTTTTAAATCTCTCCCTGCACGGTTGGGGCTGTAATGTGGAGCGGCCTCCAACAGGAGAAGACCGGGGACGCTGGGGCCGACGACTCACCTCACCGCCGCGGAGCTGGCCGAGTCCGGAGAGGGTGGAGCGGTGGTGGAGCGCTGTTGCTGCTGCGGCCCGACCTTCGGAGATTCGGAGGCTGCAACTGCAGGATGGCGGACGGCGGCACCGGGAGCCCGCGGGTCCCTGGAGGGAGACCGCTTTTCAGGGCTCCTGCAACGGCGACTTCTCCCGCCCGAGTTGCGGGGTTGAAGAGCTCCTGGAGCGGGGCCTGACATCACCGCCCCGCGCGGCTTGGAATGGCCGCGGGACTCTGCGAGCGCACGCCGGGGGCTCTAACACCAAGACCCGGTGTGCGACCTTGAATCACCCGGCGTGGCTTTAATGGCCGCAGGACAATCGCCATCGCCAGCCGGGGGCTTTGACTTTGACTGACATGGGGGGGGGGGGGGGGGGGGGGGGGGGGGGGAGAGCGCAGTTGAGAGATAGTGGGAGAGTTTTTTTGGCCTTCCATCACAGCGATGTGATGGATGTTTATGAAAAATGTAAATTATGTTGTGTCTTGGGTCTATTTGTTTGTAATGTATGGCTGCAGAAACAGCATTTCGTTTGGACCTCAAGGGGTCCAAATGACAATTAAATTGAATTGAATTGAAAATTGAATTGAATTGAAAATTGAATTGAATTGAAAACTCAGTGGGACAGGCAGCATCTCTGAAGAGAAGGAATGGGTGATGTATTGGGTCGAGACACTTCTTCAGACTGAAGGGTCTCGCCTCGAAACGTCACCCATTCCTTCTCTCCAGAGATGCTGCCTATCCCACTGAGTTACTCCAGCATGTTGTGTCTATCTTCAGTTTAAACCAGCATCTGCAGTTCCTTCATACACATCCATAACATAAATTCTAGTTTATACATTCCTGCACAATAACTTATCAGTAAAACAACTAAATTGATAGAGGGGGTTTGAAGAGAAGACTATTGCATCTTCATTGAAAAGCTGATTATTTTCCATGCAACCAAGAATTTATGAAATGGGCAGAAGGTAGCCTGGTTCTGGAATGAGCTGCCAGAGGAAGCTACAGAAGCAGTTACAATTACCACTTTAAAGGACATTTGAACAATAAATGGATAGGAAATAGAGGACCAGGGGCTAAATGCAGCCAAATGGGATTAGCCCAGCATGCCAACTGGGTTGGGATGGATAAGGTGGGCCACAGGGCCTGTTTCCGTGCTGTACAGCTCTCTGGCTCTAAGTGTCAAAGCAAAACCCATTGTCTACCACAATCAATATAAGAACCACAAGTCCAGGCTGACACTTCACTACAGCTCTGAGGGAGCGTGGCACTGCTGGAGTGCTGCCTTTTCAGATCAGTATTCCCTCAGTTTAGAAGGATAAGTGGGGACCTCATTGAAACTTACCAAATAATGAAAGTCTTGGATAGAATGGAGGTAGAGAGGTTGTTTCCACTAGTGGGAGAGTCGAGGACTAGAGGGCATAATCTCAGAATAAAAGGACGTACCTTTAGAAAAGAGAGGTGGAGTAATATCTTTTTCTCAGAGGATGGTGAATCTGTGGAAGGCTGTGGAGGCCAAATCAATGGATATTTTTAAGGCCAAAATTGACAGATTCTTGATTAGTACAGGTGTCAGGGGTTGTGAGGAGAAGGCAGGAGAATGGGGTTGAGAGGGAAAGATAGATCAGCCATGATTGACTGGTGGAGTAGACTTGTTGAGCTAAATGGCCTAATTCTGCTCCTATAACTTTTGAACCTATGAAGAACAGCATGTCATATCAGCGCTAGCCACTGTAAAAGATCCTATGGTATTTCTTCAAAGAAATGTATGTATTTGTGGCCTCCTACCAATTACAAATCCTTCATATGACATTACGTTGCCAGGTTATCTGGCCATTATCAGACTGATATTTTGAAAACTTGCCACGGATAAATTGGCTGCTACATTCCTTGCCCTGCCACAGTGACCACACTTCAAAAGGGCATCATTAGATTTAAGGCACATTAGAATGTCTTGAAAGATAGATCAGCCAATTAATCTTATTTTTAAAAAAAAAGGATTTTGTGTAACTCACCCAAGTGCACTCACCTGAGCTAAATTGTAAATGCAATTAGAAATGTCCACTGAACGAGGAGTTCTGTCAGTGTAGACCTTTGTGGAAAGGCATGTGGCCCCAGCAGGATAATATAAATGCAAACCAGATATGATTGCAATGGATATCAGAGGTCAGTCAGTAAGCCGCAGCACGTAAGCAAAGTTTATTTCAGGCCCTAGTTTAGATATTCCAGTCCCTGATTTTGATGTTGTAAGGGTGTTTTATCAATCGGTTGATTATATTGTTGCTGCATTCCTCTGTGGTCTCCATGGTCTTCAAAGTCATGAAGTCATACAGCACGGAAACAAACCCTTCAGCTATACTTGTCCATGCTGACCAATATGCCCCTCGTACTTACTGTATTTAATGTGTTTATTTTATATAGATTGAATATAGTGCACATAAGTATAGGATGGGATTCTTGTTTCAACATAAGGCAATTTTTAGCATTCACCCTCATGGTCATTGGTGTGGAGACCCAGCAGTTCATCGCAGGAGTAAGTTCCTCAACTAAACCAACATCAACACCAACACTTTTATACCACGTTACTCCAACCCATTAGCCTAGATTTATGCACCAGACAATGTCAAAATGTTTGAAAAAATATTTCCAGTCTTCTGTCCAATGCAAACAGATTTTTTCCACCTTATCACAAATGAATGAATAACATTGTTATAAGAAGAAAAGTTTGATGTGATTCTTTGTTAAAGTTTCTAATGAAAATGAATATTGATTTTTTTAAACTGCATTTCTAGGTGCAACTCATAAAGGCAGTAAAATGTATTTAAAATTTGAGAGGAAGACTATTGGGCCAAAATGTGGCTGGTGGAACTAGTGTAGATTGGGCATCTTGGTTGGCAAGGGAAGTCACTCTGCGTGTGTGGTAGCATCTCTGGGGGACATGGACAAGCGACAATGATTTTGTGTTTTCAGTCTGCAGAACATATAACGAAGAATTCCATGCAAGCACTTAGCAATTTGGAAGGATGAGAGGGAATCTTATTGAAACATATATTCCGATGGGCGGCACGACTCATGTCGCAGCGGCTTCTGCAGTCCGTGTGTGTTTTTTATTATTTTTTGTCTTGTTTCAATGTAGTTTTTATTTTTTTTGACGGTGTGTGTGTGTGTGTGTGTGTGTGTGTGTGTGTGTGTGTGTGTGTGTGTGTGTGTGTGTGTGTGTGTGTGTGTGTGTGTGTGTGTGTGTGTGTGGGACGACTTTTAAAATCTTTCCCCTGCACGGAGAACCCGACCTTTTCCCTGTCGGGTCTCCATTGTCGTTGGGGCTGAGCAATGTGGAGCGGCCTCCAGCAGGAACGACCTAGGGTTCCAGTCGCGGAGCTGCGGACCTACTCACCATCGTAGAGCTGGTCGAGTTCAGAGCGGTGGTGACATGCTGCTGCGACCGGACCACCGGAGATTTGGAGGCTTACAGCAGGTCTGGTGGACAGTATGGGAGACCGCTTTTCGGGGCTTCCGCAACGGCGACTTCTCCCGCCCGAGTTGCGGGGTTGAAGAGTACCTGGAGTGGGGCCTTACATCACCGCCCCGCGCGGCTTGGAATGGCTGCGGGACTTCGCTAGCGCCCGCCGGGGGCTCCAACACCAAGACCTGGAGCGTGGCCTTGCACCACCCGGCGCGGCGTTAATGGCCGCGGGACACTTACCATCGCCCGCCGGAGGATTTGACTTTGACTCTGACATCGGGAGGGGAATGGGGAGTGCAGGGGAGGGATAAGTTTTTGCCTTCCATCACAACGAGGAGGAGATGCGCTGTGATGGATGTCTGTGTAAATTGTGTTGTGTCTTGGGTCTTTTTCTTGTGTGTATGACTGCAGAAACAACATTTCACTTGAACCTCAATGAGGTTCAAATGACAAATAAAATTGTATTGTATTGTAGCAGATCAGGGCGGCTCTTTTGATGTTAATATTTTCTTTAAGAAACTGCGGTTGATACAACAGTGCAAATCAAAATGAAGGTTCAGATGTGATATTGCACATACACAACTTGACCGACACAAACATGCAAATACTTTCTATGCTTTTATATTGGAACAAACATAAACCCATTACACTAGGATGTTTTGCCTTCTGTCTATTCAGTGGTCATTACTCTTTTTATTAGACTACGTTTTTAAGCCAGATATGGCCAGTTAGAAATGTAACTTAGATACTTAGTAAATTGTAATATTAATTCTGCTTTGTTTCCGACTGGCAGATGTTTATTTTCATGACTGAACGAATAAATTGAACAAACCCTTAAATGCCACATTCTTTTTTTTTTAAGACGTACAGAAGAGTTGAACCACTCCACAAGCACAGGGTCTACAAGAGTGACAGAGTGCCACAAATTTAATTCCCCAGCCATCACAAGCACAAAAAAACATTCTAAATCCCTCATCTATGGTCTGCAGTTGTTCCTGCTTTTCAAAGCACAAGAACTTGGGATTAAGCTTGTTTTGTTTAAAGAAAACAGTTCTATGGTGCTTTGTGAATGAATCTTTGGACTCCTGGGCATAAAATACTCTTTAACCACACTGTGGTTTCATTCTACAAAACGCACAAGTCACTGTTTCACAGCCAGTGCTGTTACTAGGGAGGTCATATTTCAAATAAATACACTTTCAATATAAAATCTTAATTTTAATGAGATCTCTATTAATTTTAAGCACTCCCAATATCTTTGCCCTTGTGATGTTTGTGTTTACATACTGTATAATTAATTGATACTGGAATCACATTCTGAATGTCCCCTAAAATATTCACTCAAAGTTGAAAATTCTTTTTGCATCAGACTTCATTGGACTTTATTAATTTTTATTAAATGTATATGTGCAGGAATTTAAATTGCTTTTTAACCTCATCTTCCTTCCAAGTCAAATTCAGTCTTCTGTGATTGCAATTTGTAATTTCAATCTATTGAATTAAATGGAGCAAAACAATGTGTTTCTCAAATTTGCTTAGAAGAAATGAAGAGGCCATTTAGCTCATCAACTCTATACTAGCACAGTCACTGTCATATGAGGAAAGATTGGAAAGACTGGGCTTGTAAATTCACTGGAATTTAGAAGGATGAGAGGGATTCTTATAGAAACGTATAACATCATAAAAGGACTGGACAAGCTATATGGACGAGTCCAGAACCAGGGGCCACAGTCTTAGAATAAAGGGTGGGCCATTTAAGACTGAGGTGAGAAAAAAACGTTTTCATCCAGAGAGCTGTGAATTTGTGGAATTCCCTGCCACAGAGGGCAGTGGAGGCCAAATCACTGGATGGATTTAAGAGAGAGTTAGATAGAGCTCTAGGGGCTAGTGGAATCAAGGGATATGGGGAGAAGGCAGGCAAGGGTTATTGATTGGGGACGATCAGCCGTGATCACAATGAATGGTGGTGCTGGTTCGAAGGGCCAAATGGCCTCCTCTTGCACCTATTTTCTATGTTTAGTTTAGTTTAGAGATACAGCGCGGAAACAGGGCCTTCGGCCCACCAGGTCCGTGCCGACCAGCAATCCCCGCAAATTAACACTATCCTACACCCACTAGGGACAATTTCTACATTTGCCAAGCCAATATACCTACAAACCTGTATGTCTTTGGAGTGCCTCTGCTCACCCTGATTCCCCTTCCATCCACTTGGGTGATTTAATACGACCTATTCTCCTATCAAACAGCATATATCTGGGATGAGGGAGGAAAGTAGAGCATCTTTGGGAAACCCATAGAGTCACAGGAAGAACCGGCAAACACGCAAGTGATAGGAGCAGAATTAGGCCATTCAGCCCATCTGGTTTACCCCGCCATTTAATCTTTAAAAAAAAATCAAAATAAACTTTATTTAAGTAAAACATATGTACAACACAAAAACCGTGCAAAAGATTCTTCCAACATTCGCGGAGGCTATACATACATTCAATACTGTTTACACAAATCACGCAATTTTACCTCACAACCATGCCACTCGTGTGGCCCCCGGCGTGAAAACCCTTCCCTTATTTTAGGGGCAGTCTCCACCCCACCCTGCCCCCCAATGTCCAGCAGCAGAAGGACCCTAGACTGTGGTCCTCCCCCACAGAACCTTGGCATTGGTTGCACCAAGCTTCAGTGCGTCCCTCAGCACGTACTCCCGCAGTCTGGAGCGGGCCAGCCGGTAACGTTCCCCAACGGACATCTCACTCTTCTGAGAGGCCAACAAAGCTCGAGCAGACCAAAGAGCTTCTTTCACTGAGTTCATGACCTTCCAGCAGCACTCGATGTCCGTCTCCGAATGCGTCCCTGGGAACGGCCCATAAAGCATAGCTGATCTATCGTTCCCTCTTAATCCCATTCCCCTTCCTTCTCGCTATAACCCCTGACACCCGTAGTAATGAAGTACCCCATAAAGAGAGTGGGAGTATTATTCATTGCAAGAAAATGAAACTTTAAAGCCATTTTACAGCCAAATATTCACAGATTACATTGGTAATTTGCCCTGATAATTACCACTCCTTAAATCTTGCCCCAAACTGTAACAGAGGAAGAAGATAATGTAGAACTAAATTTCGCTGCATGAGCCTCAGAAATGTTGGATCAGCTAACATTGATTAGGAATGTTCCTGGTTTAGGAAGTGCAAATCAAAAGATGCTGTTTTCGTAAATGAATGGTTCAAAAACAGGAGAGCATTGGTAGTGACACAGCTGGTAGAGTGTCACAGCGGCAGAAACCCGGGTTCCATCCTGACCTCAGGAGCTGTCTGTGTGGAGTTTGCACATTCTTCCTGTTACTGCGTGGGTTTCTTCTGGGTACTCCACTTTCCTCCTTCAATCTAAAGACCTACAGGTTTGTAAGTTAAATTGGTCTCCGTAAATAGCCCCTGATGTGCAGGGAGTGGACGAGAAAGTGTGAGGTAACATAGGAAAAAAAAAAGACACAGAGTGCTGGAATAACCCATCGGGTCAGGTCGCGTCCCCGGAGAATATGGATAGGTGATGCTTCATGTCAGGACCCTTCTGTAGAATGTGTTGAAGAGGAGGGGCAGCAGCAGGAATCACAGAGAGGGAGCAGTGAGAGAGGGACTCGGGCACCTGTTGGAGGGAGGAGGAGAACTTCATCAAAGTCGGCGTACCATGAGGAGATTTCACAGTGGAGCAGTTAACAAGGAACTGCGGATGCTGGTTCACAAAAAAAAAACACACAAAGTGCTGGAGTAATTCAGTGGTTCATGGATAGGTTACGTTTTGGGTTAAAACCCTTTGAACATAGAACTGGTGTGGACGGGTGATTAATGGTTGGTGTGGAGTTGATAGGCCGCAGGGCCTGTTGCGGTGCTGTATCTCTAAACTAAATTAGATTGTAAATAATGGGCAGAGAGCACAGGAGGTGCTGATGAGGGGAAGTCGACAAATTATATCTTTAATGCAGAGAATGGGGTGGAGCTCACTGTCTGACTGTCGGTGGAAAAAAAAAACAATCAGTGATTTCAGATCTGCACACGAGAGAAAGTAATTTTCTGGGCTGCAGGGAAATAATTCAGTGTATTCGGAATAATCAAAGGCTTCCTTCACAGAATTGGAGTGAAGTCGTACAGTATTGGCAAGGGTAATAGTCAAGAGAAATATCCCATGTTATCCATCATTTTTGTTCCCAGCACTTTCTGTCCATCTTTTGCAACTTACTTTGATACAGCATGGAGGTGTACAAGATGCTGACAGGTTTTCACTCCATGTTGAATGGAGTAGCCATGCCAGAGCAGGATCACAAGAGTTCATCCCATCAGTTCATAAAAGCTGAGTTTCTTGAAGTCTAGGAGTCACCAATTTGTACAAGATTAACATTTTGCTTGTTTAAGTTAGTACATTTTTAATATGAAGGATTGGCAAGTCCATGAACAAATGCCAGCCACCAACATTTTGCTTTAGATTTTAAAACGCACCCAATAAATGATGACTTTCACTTGATTCAATGATACTTTGTGATGTCATTATAGTTTATTGTTACATGTACCTAGGTTCAGTGAAATACTTTGTTTTGCATTCAACCCGGTAAAATCATGCAGCAGCCATCACCTTGGCAATACAGATGTTTTGCCACGTTTTGGCACCAACAAAGTTACAGAGGTTCACCAAAGAAATCCTATCTACTGCCTGCCGCCGCACATGGAGCAGCTCCCGCTCCGCTGGGTCCGCTGGGTCCCCCCTTTGTTCTTGTTCATAGGTATCAGCGATGGCAATTTCCAAGTCATGCACAGTTTCATTAAATACTGGTTAGGATTGTACGTTTAGAGATACAGCATGGAAACATGCCCCGACTCACCAAGTCCACGCCAGCCATCGATCAACCGCTCACATTAATTCTATGTTATCCCACTTTCTCATCCACTCGCTACACACTTGGGGCCATTTACAGAAGCCAATTAACTTACAAACCCGCCCGTCTTTAGGATTATGGAGGAAACTGGAGCACCATCAGTCATAGGGTGAAGTGGAAACTCCACAAAGACAACACCCAAAGTTAGAATCAAAACCCAAGTCTCTGGTGCTGTGAGGCAGCACCTCTACCAGCTGTGTCACTGTGCCATGTGTCAAGAGAGTGCCAAGAGTATTTCATTGTCTTCTGTACCAGCAGCGACATAGTTATATTATTAATTGCTGCAGCTTAACAGGTCCGTAAATACAATAATAAGCAAAAATACAAAATATGAATAACTGTTATACTAGGTAACTATAATAGTGTAAAACAGAAGTGTGTAATGATGTATTCCATACAAGATCATAGTTGCTGATCATAGGTAGTGTTGTGGTGGGTGTCGTGCAGTGCTCAAGGGTTTGATGTTCACTGGGAAGAAGATGTTCTTAGTTTTTCTTTGCCACACAAGGCTGTGGAGATTGTTAATGGAGTTGCATTTTTAAGGCAGAGATAGATAGATTCTTGATTAGTATGGGAGCCAAGTGTTATGGGGAGAAGGCGGGAGAATAGGGTTAGGAGGGAGAGATAGATTAGCCATGATTGAATGGCGGAGTAGACCTGATGGGTCGAATGGCCTAAGTCTGCTCCTATCACTTATGACCTTATGACCTTATGATTGACCAGTGATTCCCATACACTTACACTATCCTACACACACTAGGGACAATTTACAATTATACCAAGCCAATTAACCGACAAACTTGTACATCTTTAGAGCATAGGAGGAAATTGGAGATCCCGGAGAAAACCCATGTAGATCATGGAGAGAACATGCATACTCCCTACAAACAATACCCGTGGTCAGGATCGAACCCGGGACTCTGGCGCTGTAAAGCAGCAACTCTACCGCTGCGCCACCGTTCCACCCTTGATCCTGGTGGTCATGGTTCCCGGACTACTGTACCTCCTTGCCGATTGTGGCAGCATCAGGAAGAAGATACAGGATGTGAAAACAACCCGTATAAATGCACATACTTTCTTTGCCACTTACACCTCAACATATCATCCTTTTTCAGCTGATATGAGATATGAGCAATATGACTCCAATAAGATGGTTACAAAATAGAGATGAATGAAAATACTGAGCAGTGTTTAAAAATAAACTCTGAAAAATTATAAATGATACCAAAATGTGACTATGAGCTGACAAATTTTTACATAGAGGAATACTTTGTTGTCTATGAATTTATTCTGCCAAACATTAATTTATTTGCTTTGGGTATGTCATCTAACTAGATATCCACTTCTGAGAATGTCTCTATCCAACTCGCCTCCCAGGAATGAGGCGCACTGCAACATATAAGAGATACAGTGAAACTTCATCCCAGTATTTTTATATCAAGGAAAACCAGGCCATCTTAATCCTATCTGGTAATATCACAGAGCACCGAACACATCAACTCCGAGAACATCCACTAAATGCAGGGCCCAATATTACAGCTTTAATAAATCAACATCTCTATTTGACTGTATATGGGTGATAATAGCCATTACTAATCCATCATAGACTCATAAAGTCTGTACAGCGCGTAAGCAGGCCCTTCGGCCCACCTTGTTCACGCCCACCAAGTTGGCATACCGGGCTGGCCCATTTGCCTGCATTTGGCCCATAGCCCTCTAAACCCTTACGATCCATTTATATGTCCATCTACATCAAGCTGCCATGAGCTTAATAGGCAGAATGGCCTCCTTCTGTGTCATTTGAAAATCTGAGAAATAGGAATTGGTTTTCTTGGTGCAGGTCTCTCTTTGCGATTGCTGATGAGAACCAATGGTTTACCCCGGACCACAACTTTGTGACCACTGTCATTGCCAATGTGGATGTGGTTTCTCACGAGGTGTGGATGGTCTGTTCAGTAGACCACAGCTAATATTTTCCTGAATGTTCACCAATAAATTGAATGCAAGATCGGAGAAAGAACTGGTATTATCTACAAATGCAATATTTGAATTATTTCCCCCTTTTTTTTTTAAAGCTTTGAGCACCTCCATTGGCCCAACAAGTGACAAATTAACATTCAGACAGGAGGCACAGTTGGTAGAGTTGACCCCTCACAGTTGCTGAGTACCGAGTTCAAGCCTGACCTCGGGTTACTGTCTGTGTGGAGTTTGCGCGTTATTCCTGTGCCCACACGAGTTTCTTCCGGATGCTCCGGTTTCCTCCCACATCCCAAAGGACATGTGGGTTTGTAGGTTGATTGGCCTTGTAAAATTGTCTCTAATTTGCAGGGAGTGAATAAAAAAGTGTGATAACAATACTTTAATGATATTTTATTGTCATATGCACCTAGATGGTGAAGCTTTACACACGACTAATATTAGTCAATGGTTGGAGTGGCCTCGATGACCTGAAGTGCTTGTATCTATGCTGCATCACTAAATCAAACTAAACACTAAACTGCTCTAATCTAAACTAAACTAAAAGTGAAAATGAGAACTGGTAACTGTCTTTTATTGCAAGATGGGGAATTAAAACATTTTTCACACAAAAATGCTGAAGTTAATATCAAATTCCTGCCATTCAGCCCCGACAATATCCTTCCAGCTCATTGCTAGTGCGAGGAACTTCATCACCTCCGAGCAACAAAGCATTTGTGACCAATCAGTCTGAAGAAGGGTCCCAGCCGAAAAACGTTCCTCTCCATCCCCTCTTTAGATGCTGCCTCACCAGCTGAATAACTCCAGCAGAATGTAGAAAGAAGTAACTGGAGATGGTGACACAAAAGAAGACACAAAGTGCTGGAGTATCTCAGCGGGTCAAGCAGCATCTCAGGAGAACATGGATTGGTGGTTTTTCGGGTCAGGGCCCTTCTTCGGACTCATATCAGTCGATAGTCTGGCCCAGTGATGGAGGCAGAGTTAAAGATAGGGAAAAGAGATATCAGAGATAGTCAAAGTGAATTTGAGGGCAGGGTGAAAGCTAGTGGTAAAGTTAATGAAATCAACAAGTTCTGCAAGGATGCAGGAGATAACTCCAGCACTTTACTCAAGCTCTCTCCATCTGCAGTTCATTGGGTCTCCATTAGACTATATCTACCTCCACTTGGCAGATATTGAGCTTTGATGTTTACTCCAACTTTACTTGGAAAAGTAGAGAACGTCAGCTTTTCAGCAGCCTGCGCTGGATGGAAGCCAAGGCTCCGGAAGTGAAAAGCATGAACCCCGAGTTATTGCAGGAGATGTCTGCTCAGAACTAAATCTAAAACCTATTACACCTAAAGCAATTCCATTGCATTCAAATCTGTCTAGATCTGTAATAAAAATATTAATTTAAAACCTTTTCTAAAAGAATAATGGGCGTGGATAACTACTTTAGGGTGACACAGTGGTGCAGTGGTAGATATGCTACCTTACAGTGCCAGAGATCCAGGTTCGATCCTGACTAAGGGTGCTATTTGTATATAGTTTGTATGTTCACCCTGTTACCGTGTGGGACTTCTCTGGGTGCTTTGGTTTTCTTCCATATTCCCAAGACGTAATTGGCAAAACTGCATGGATAGGATGCAAAACTGGTATAACATGGAACTATTATATGGGTGATCATTGGTCAGCATGGACAAGTTGGGCCAAAGGGCCTGTTTCCATGATGAACTTCAGCAAGTGGGTGGTGATGGAATTATATCCTACATCCTGGTATATATGACAATAATAAACCAATAGCAATATTCTGGTTCCAATGAGGGAGATCCACCTTCACACTTCCCGTCCCAGTTTACTAGTTTGTACCTTGATAGCACTGAATTCCCAAACTTAGTGTTACAGACCGAGTTGTAGAAATGTCAGCACAGTGGCTCAGCGGTAGAGTTGCTGTCTTCTAGTGCCAGAGACCCAGGTTTGATACAAACTATGAGTGCTGTCTCTATGGAGTTTGTATGTTCTTCCAGTCGGCCTTCTCTGGGTGCTCCGGTTTCCTCCCACATTTCAAAAATGTGCAGGTTTGTAGGTTAATGGGTTTCAGTAAATTTTCCCTAGTATGTAGGATAGGACTAAAGGGTGATCGTCGGTCGGCACAGACTCAATGGGCCGAAGGGCCTGTTTCCACACTGTATCTCTAAACTAGACTAAAACCAAAGTCATGGCAATTGAAGGGCCTTTGAATTGGTCTGTAAAACAATGGAAGAGGCTTTCCATGTAAAAGGATCCCAACCCAAAATGTCACCTGCTCATTCCCTCCACAGATGCTGCCTGACCCTCGAGGACTTTGTTTTTATTCTTGACACATCAATTTATACTGCTTCAGTATGTTTTAGAAAATGAACAGTGGCTCGTTGTTTTATCGCACATGAATGAGCATTTTCAATAAACATAGTTAATTGTATATAAAATATACCTCATTTAAAAGCAGTTCAGAGTGTAAATTTGAATTAAAGTTGCAGCCGAACCAAAAAAATGCGTCCATTGTTTCTGTAAATAAAAATCTGATCTCCGAGAATGTCCAGTTTTTCTTCCATCAATCAATAAATTACCTTGGATAAATACTGGCCAGGAGTTAAAGTACTCGTAAGACTTAAATGTGACCACCCTTCAGCTCAGTCTCAAACACCTGTGTTATTTAAATCTGTATCTCCAGATTACCCTGCTTTCTTCCATTCACTGCATGTTTTCATTGCAACAAATCATTGCCTATTCACCTATGATAAAAGCACTGACACACACAATATACCCCCATCGTACATTACTCCTCTCTGATCCACCTAAACTTTTACAAGTCTTTTCTTTTTTCAAGAGACAGATAAAATAATGAGGTTCCTAAAACATCCCTGTGCTCAGTGTCACACGCAAGACTTCTGACTGTACATCAAAATAATGTGTTATCACTTTGTTCGCCTTGAATGTCAATGAAATTTCAATACTACCAGTACATTTTAGATCACCACCACAAAAGCCCTTAATCAGATGGAGTCAAAACCACTTAAATTTCCTGTCCTTCAGTCTGAGAGATGCCCATAAGAGATGACAAAGGAACATTAAATGCACGAGAAAGTTCAAAAGATAATTTTATTTTAAGCCAGAGCGTGAGAGGGTGGGCAAGAGGCTATACTAAGGCTTTCTAAGTATCCTATTGGATTATCAGTGGACATTGCCCGGTCCATGACAGGTACTGACCTCCCTGTCATCGGAGAGATTTATGGGAGGTGCCAGCTCAAAAAGGCAGTTCATATCATCAAAAACCCACACCATCCTGGTCACGCTCTCATCTCACTATTATCATCGGGAAGAAGGTACAGGAGCCTGAAAACCATACAGCAAGTTCAAGAACAGCTTTTCCCAGCAACCATCAAGCTCTTGAATACTGCACAACACTAACTACTAACCTCAGTAATTATGATCATCTATGGACTACCTCTCGTTGCACTACAATCTCCAGTTTTGCGCTATTATGATGACCTAGCATAACGGTTATTCGTTTTATGTATTATTGATTATATATATTTATCTGTGTGTTATTGTATTTACAACCCTGTTAAGCATCAGCAAGTAAGTATTTTGTTGTTCTGTTGCCAATTAATATAACAATTAAACACTTGCCTATTGACTGTTGAGCAATTAGACTAGAATCCCAGAGGAAGTAGTGAAGATTAAAATTTACAGCATATTTGATATTGTTTAAAACAAATAACCCAATGCATTTCATAAGGGTGTAATCAATCAAAAATTTACACCAGGTGCCACAGAAAAAATTAGGACAGATGACAAATAGTTTGGTCAAAGAGGGAAAACTCTTGTGAAATTAGAAAGATAGAAATGATTTACGGAGCGAGTTCTAGAGCTTAAAGTCTTCGGATCTGAATATAGAGCAATCATGAAGAAGGGCAGCACGGTGGCGTAGTGATTGAGCTGCTGCTCTACAGCGCCAGACACCCATGTCCGATACTGATTCCCAGTGCTGTCTGAATGGAGTTTGTACTTTCTCCCTGTGACCGCATGGGTTTCCTCTGGGTGTTCCGGTTTCCTCCCACATTCTAAAGGTGTGCAGGTTTGTAGGTTAATTGGCTTCTGTAAATTGTAAATTGTCCCTAGTGTGTAGTATGGTGCTGGTGATCAATGGTCGGTGCAGACTCGGTGGGGCGAAGAGCCTGCTTCCACCCTGCATCTTTAAAGTCTAAAGTACCGCTGTAAACGTGACAATAATAAACTAAACTAAACACAGCACCTTGCATTTAGGCTAGCGTCCTGTCCCTCAGCATTGTACCTCCCCATTATTCATACCTGCCTTATACAACCTGGCACCATGTGCCTGCAATGACTTACACTGAATGGGAGGAGGGGGGGGGGGGGGGGAAATGATGAATGGTTAGTTATAATATCAGATGAAGGGATATACTGGTACATGGATTAAGGATTACCAGTCACTGAGTTGCTTGTGTTACTTTGAACATTCAGCAGACCACAGATCTCTTCTCCTGTCATTACTTCCTTGCCAAGAATCCCATCAAACTACTTCTTTTTTTAAATCACTTTATAAATTTAAAGAACCCACAGTTAATATTTTTGCAATATTAATGTATCATAAAGAAAAAATGACGTTAAAAATATTTTATTATGCCCATTATGAAACGCCTGTCTTTCAGATGAGAGGGGGAAATTTTAATGGAAATGTGCTGGGCAAGTATTTTTACGCAGAATGGTGGGGCCCTGGAACGCATTGGCAGGGATGATGGTGGAGGCAGATACGAAAGTGGTGTTTAAGAGACGTTTAGATTGACACATTGAAGTGACACATAGACGGATATGGATCATGTATAGGCAGATAAGTTCAGTTTAACTTGGCAGCATGTTCGGCACACATCTACTGGGCCGAAGAGCCGTTCCTGACCTGAACTGTACTAAGTTCTATTGGTATTTTTACTGTCTTTCTGGTGTTTTATGAAATAATGAAGAAATGCAACATGTAAAAGACACTAGCTTTCAGTAGGCTCATAACAGCAGGAAAGAAGCCGTTTCTGAATCTGGTGGTATGTGCTTTCAAGCTTCTGTATCTGCTGCCCAACGGGAATGGGGAGATGAGGGAATAACCAAGCTGAAAATAGTATTTGGCTATGTTAGTTGCCATCGAGAGGCAGCATGAAGTGTAGATGGTATTGATGTGGGGGAGTCTGGTCTTTGTGATGGACTGGGCTACATCCACATCTCCCTGCAATTTCTCTGACCTTGAGCAGAGAAGTTTCCAAGCCACGCTGCCATGCAACTCGACAGTATGCTTTCTACAGCGCATCTGTAGAAGATGGTGAGGATCATTGGAGACAAACTAAACAGCCGGTGATGTTGGTGTCCTGTCTGCACCAAGAAACCTGACCCAATAAGTATTTGAGCAGTCAACATCCACTAATAAATACAGCTTGAACATTGCAGATTTTAACTTTTCATCAGAAACTGTTTCAAAATAGGTTTCATTGTTAAACAGGCTGTCCTGCATGTCGATATGTTTGCATTAGAAAATAATGTGCGTTTGAATTCTTAAAAATATCGGTTGAGAATGGACATAAAACATTATGGACATTATTTTTATAATCACTATAATCATTGAGCTATTTGGCACTGCTGGTGGTGTACTGCCATCTGCTGGCAAAGAAGGCACAAGCTCAAATGAGCTCCTCACTACAGTCATAGAGCTATACAGAGCAGAAACAGTCCCTTCGGCCCACCTTGTCCAGGCCAATCAAGTCGACATGTTAGGCTAGTCCCATTTACATGAATTTGACCCTTCCTATCCATGTATCTGTCCAAACATCTATTAAATGTCTTAATGGCATTTGCTTCTATAGCTTTCTCTAGCAGTTCATTCCAGAGACCGACTACTTTCTGAATAAAAATGTTGCCTGAGATCTCTCTTTACTCTCCCTCCCTGCTCACCTTAAGACTGCACTCCCTAGTTTTAGAATTTTCTACTCTGAAAAAAAGACTGCGACTGTTCACTTTATCCAATGCTCCCTATGATCTTGTACACCTCAATAAAGTCACCCCTCAGCACCTTGTTCTCAAAAAGACAATTCCCAGCCTGTCCAACCTTTCCCTATAACTTAAGCCTGCAAGCCCAGATAACATCCTGATAAATCTTTTTGGTAGCCAGTCAAATTTCACGTAAAAGAACTATCCCAAATGCTTTATTCCATTCAAATAAGGCGTTCAGTGACTATTTAGATCTCTTCGGCATTTTGCCAACATATTTGAGACTCATGCGTAGATTCGGGCTGCTTGAAAATATATTGAAGTACCCATTTAATGTGTAAAAGCAAGAGACAGCACAAATAAAAACAGAAAATGTTGGAAATACTCAGCAGGTCAGGCAGCATTAGTGGAAAAAGTAACAAAAGTCAATTGCCGTGGTCAATGTTATTTCAGCAGGAAAGTTCTGACTGACCTGAAGATTGATATTAGTTGGAGCAACAAAACAAGCTGCTGATACAGTGGTAAATAAGGAGTATGATATGATTGTCTTCATCAGTTGGGACATTGACTATAAGAGTGAGGAAGTCATGTTGCAGTTTTGTAGGTTTTTTTTTATTAGGGTACACTTAGAGTACTGTGTGCAGTTCAGGTCACCCCATTAAAAGGAGGCAAGTGAAGGCTTTGGAGTGGGCATAGAAGAATTTGACCAAAATGCTGAAACTAAGAACTGCAGATGCTGGAGTAACTCAACGGGTCAAGCAGCATCACTGAAGGAAAAGGACAGGTGACATTTCAGATTGGGACTCTTTTTCATACTACCAGAATGCTGCCTGGATTGGAGAGTATTAGGCATAAAGAGAGGTTGGTCAAACCTGGATTGTTTTCTCTGGAATGTCGGAGGTGAAGCAGAGATCTGATAGAATAAAATTGAGAAACATAGATAGGGTAGACAGCCAGAATCTTTTTCCCATGTTTGAAAATGTCAAAGACTAGAGACCATAGCTTTAAGGTGAGAAGGGCAAAGTTTGAAGGAGATGTGTGGGGCACTTTTGTTTTGCAAGGTAGGTGCCTCGGATAATGGAAGCAAATATACAGGCAGATATGATAGGGGGTTTTTAAAGGGCCCATGGAAATGCAGGGAAGGGAGAGATATGGATCACGTGAAGGCAGAGGAGCTTCATTTAACCTGGCATCATGTTCACCATGGACATTTTGAGCAGAAGAGCCTTTCCTGTGCTGTACTGATATATGTTCCATGATGCTCTCTGAGTGAGATTTGTGTGTACTTGAGTCGCAGAATCTGAATGGGAGCTGAGAATGTGGGGAGTTGGGAGTGAGATGGGAATGTGGGGAAAATTAAATGTCAGTAGTGTAAATGGGTCGACAGATAAACACAAAATGCTGAAGTAACTCAGCGCGTCAGGCAGCATCTCTGGAGAAAAGGAATAGATGTACATGGGTGTTTGATGGTTAGCATAGACGCAATAGGGTGAAGGGCCTGTTTCTATGCTGCATGACTCTGAGCCTATGCCCTATGGCTCCCTGCCCAGCCTTTTTGATTTTAATACAGATTTCCTCCAGTTATTTATTGACCGGTTTGGCTGACCAATTCGACACCAGTGTAAGGATTTTAGCACATATATAAAATGCTCATATGGCAACAGCTGCATTTAGAAATTACACCTATTGCTCATTTGGATGCACAAATGGCAGGTGAGAAGGAAGTCCCAGCTTTCATCGGCTGACGAAGCTTGCATCTTTCCCAATAGGACAACGAGAAGTCTGAACATCAAGTGGAAATAAATATGTTCATAATCAGCAAGCTGGTGCTGATACATCGCAGAGCATTCATCTTTGCCAAAGGAACACAGATTTCTGTGCAGTTGTGACTGTTGCTGAAGGGAATTAAAAGCCCATTCATTTTCAATTATTTTAATCTACTTGTCATCCACAAAATGAAAAGCAAACCCGCTATCTTCTTCTAAACAAATGATGCTCATCTAGCAATCTCCGTTTGTCCAGCGACTGCTTGAATTCTTCATAGGGCACGATTATCGTGACACCTGCAACTGAGGCAAGGGATAGTTTTGTGAGCCCAGGCAGCAGGGGTTAAAAGGCAAGTCAAACATGGGAAGCATCAGCAGCCACTCTCGAGCCTTTGCGGCAGGAGTCTGAGGCCAGCGATCTGGAGCCCAAACCATGATCAATCTTTCCCTCGTTGACATCGGAGTCAATCCCGCTTTTTTTTTTAATCAATGCTTCAGCCGAAGCCTGCTACCTCTGCTCCACCTGGGAATCGAACCAGGAAACCACTGTTCAGCATTAGTTGGCACGCTCACTGATTAACCATTTCTATATTTGTTTTGTATTAAAGATCGCAATTGTGACTCGCGCTGTGAACTCAATGATATGCATCACTGAGAGTCATTGGGTTGCACATTCCTGGTGTCAGTGCTCTTTGTGGATTTGTTCAGTTAAGTAATACTACTTTTCTTAATTGCCCAATACTCACTCTAGTTGAGATCAGTTTGCCATTGGTCATCGAGGGGACATCTGATGACTCAAGAGCTCTTGACGCATCAGAACAATTGTGAAGGTGCAAAGTGTCAGGTCAGTGCTTCTGAAGATTCCATTGTTGCAGCATCTTGGCAGATTGCAGCAGTAATGTTAGCGAGGCATCTCCAACTAAATATTGAGCTGGGGACAAAGGTTAAATCCGCCACAAACACCGTTTGTCATGAATTGCAGTGAAATGCAATCTTCTTAGGCATTTGCTAAGACGTTCTGTTCTTTTTGAGGGAGATTTACTATTACTGACTGGAGGAAGCGGCCGCTTCAGTCCAAGCAGCGAACATAGAACCAGACCCTGGTGCCCAAAGATCCTATAGCTCTGCTATAGGATCTTTGCTGGTGCCCACTGAGTCTGCACCAGCCAGCAAACATCTAATTACAAGACTAATTCAGGGCAGCACAGTGATGCAGCTAGTAGAGCTGCTGTCTCACAGGTCCAGAGACCTGGGTTTGATCCTGACCTTGGGTGCCGTCTGTATGGAGTTTGCACGTTCTCTCTGTGACCGCATGGGTTTCTTCCAGATGCTCCAGTTTCCTCCCACATCACAAAGATCTGCAGGTTTGTAGGTTAACTGACAGCTGTAAATTGCTCCTAGTGTGTAGGGAGTGGATGTGGAAGTGGGATAACATAGAACGGGTGGCCAAAGGGCCCGTTTCCAAGCCCTATCTTTCAGTCAATTCCATCTTCTCTGCATTGCTATCAAACAACTCTCCCTAGATTCTACCACTTACATACAAACAAGGGGCGATTTACAGAGATCAATTCATCCACAAACTGCACGTTTTGGAGATGTGGAAGGAAATTGAAGAACCCAGATTCACATGGTTATTAGTTTATTCTATTATTGATGATTATATATTTATTTTCATGGGACTGTAAAGCTGTAGCAAGTAGAAACTTCATTGTTTGATTATCGGTACACATGACAATTAAACATTCGGCCTGATCAGGTAACTGCTTTAACTCATACCATTTGGTTAGTACAAATAACATCTATTTTGGCTTCAATTTTGAAATAACATTTTAGAAAGATCTAAGAGTTCTGGTGCAGTGAAAGAGCTCTATAGTGTTAAGAGTTTTGAAGAAATTCAAAAGAATGGAGAAACCTGTTGTGGGTGCATAGAAACCAAAAAGAGTGGGACATTTTAGCATAGGGATCATTTAGTCTGAAGATTCTCACCACTCTTGCCCGAGTTACCTTCATGTTGATGTCTTGATCGGACAGCCTCTGAAAGGGAAGCCTGTTCATGCACTTGTGGGTGGTGATGTTGACTGCAAAGACAGATGGAAAGAAATCCTTGTTCATGAGATTCCAGCCTCGAAAATCAAGATGCAGCTATAATTACTGCTGAAAGATCAGCTGGAACCAAACAACAAGGACACTTCAACCCCTAGAGATATACTCTCAGATCAAGCAAATACTCCTTTCCAAAACTGTCAAAGGGCAAATAATCCAGCATTGAGTGCCGCAAAATCCCATCAATTTCATATCAGTGAATCTATTGTTTTGGCTTTTGTTCCTGCTTTTGAATCCAGTAAAGAGGTTTGTTACAAAAAGGCTGACTGTGTCGTCAGGCACCCCCATTAAAGTGTCTGCAGAGCTGTCAGTGAGACGGTGCTCGTTGCTTTTACCTGCATGCCTCTGACAACAAATCCAGATACTGAACATTCTTTTAAATCAACAAAGTTTATCCCCTTCAAATAAAATTGCGCTGATATGAATTTAAAGTTGTAAATGCCCTTCACTTTCCACCCAATTGCAGATGAAAGCTAATACTTGGAACTCAATCTCTTACTGAGAAATGTCAATGTGACTTGGAAACCAGATCAAAACTGGGCCTCTGCTACATGTTCCTTTGATTTTCCCTCTCGGTCCCAAGAATTTAAAAGACATTTGGACAGGCATGTGGATGGGAGAGGCTTGGAGAGACATGGGATCAGCTTAGATGGGGCATCTTGGTTGGCATGAACGAGCTGCGCTGATGGGCCTTGTTCCAGACTGTATGACTCCATGATTCCAACAGCAAGCTGCTGAGATCAGGCTACTTGGATATTCCAAAAATAGAGAATCAAAAAATCTTATATTTTAACAAGTATTGATGGACTTTAAAAATGGAGCAAGAGTTAGACCTGCAGTTACTCAACTCTTTTTTTGTATCTGCTCAATTACTGCAAAACCCCAACTCTCCTGAGCAACCAATGCCATAGATGACCAACTCTGTGATAAGTTCATAGGAGCAGAAGAAGGCCGTTCGGCCCATTAAATCGAATCTGCGATTCAATCATGCCTGATCTATCTTTCCCTCTCAACCCCATTCTCCAGTCTTCTCCCCATAACCCTTGACACCCTTACTAATCATGAATCTGTCAATCTTCACCTTAAAAATACCAAATGAGTTGACCTCCGCAGTTGTCTGTGGCAATGAATTCAACAGATTCACCATCCTCTGGCGAAAGAAGCCCATCCTTTGTACGGGTACATCGTTTTATTCTGTGATAAAATGCAAACGATTAAGTTTAGCTTTATTGTGGTCACATGTATCGAGGTAGTGAAAATCTTTATTTTGCATGCTATCTAATCAAATTAGATAATACTATGCATAAATACAATCAAGCCAAACTTAAATACAATATGTAGAGCAAATGGCGGAGTGTAGTTTTCAACAATGTAGTGCAACAGTTCCAATGTCTGCAGTGGGGTAGAGGTGATTATTGAAGCAATGCAGGCTGATAACATTAATATAAAGGTTGCTCAGGATTTAACTAAATGGAGGGAAGGCATCCTTAAGCTGGTTGGCTTTCCCATGCTCCCATTTTTCAAAGGGAACTAAAATGATTTAACTGAGAAATCTATTTTTCGATTTAGCAATTCCAGTTGCAACTCTTGGTGAGTGTCAATTTTAGCACACACAACTTAGAAGATTGTGGACTCAAGTAATTCAGGGACAGTTTCTTCCCAGCTCTTATCAGGCAACCAAACCATTCTACCAACAACTAGCGAGCAGAGCCTAATTCTGCTCCTGTACTTTATGAACATGAACTCAGTGGGTCAGGCAGCAAATCTGGAGAACATGGATAAATGATATTTCAGGATCTCATCTGCCTGATCCATCTCCCTCCATTCTCTGTGTATTCACATGCCTCTCAAAAACCTTCTTAAACACAGCTATCATATCTGCCTCCACCACCACCCCTAGCAGTGTGATTCAGGCACCCACCCACCACCATCTGTGTAAACAAAACCTGTCCTGCACATCTCCTCTCAGCTTAATGTTATATTCTCTAGTCTTTGACATTTTGACATAAAAGGTTCTGATTGTCTACCCTATCTATGCCTTTCATAATTATATATTATTTCATCAGGCCTCATCAAAGTCTCTGAGATCTCAAAGAAAACAACCCAAGTTTTCCCAATCTCTCCTTGTAGTAAGTACACCCCAATCCAAGTCAAGTCAAGTTTATTCGTCACATACACATACGAGATGTGCAGTGAAATGAAAGTGGCAATGCTCGTGAACTTTGTGCAAAAAGACAAACAAACAACCAAACAAACTAAACAGGCAGCATTCTAGTAAATGAACATTATTAAAAGCAAATTAACCTAGCATCCACCTGACATATTGATGACCCCACCTTCAATGTCAGTTAAGATGCTGCCTGAGCCGCTGAGTTACTCCAACATTTTGATAGAAGGATTTCATGAGTTCTTGCACCTGGTATTTCGCTCATGTTTCCAACATCTACAGTGCCTCGTGTCTCCCTTTGTTTTGATATATAGACCAGCCTTAAGGAAATTTTAGGAATTAGAGACTAGAAAGAATTATTATGACAACCTGTACCATAGAAATGAAATCAGGCACAAATATAAAATTAAAGTTTGCCATTGTATCATGTATAAAACAACATGCAAACAATCTAATCAGTCAAATACTTAATCTGCAATTTGAAGGGCATTGTCAAGAACCCAAGTCATAAGGTTATATGTGAAAGCAGCAGAATGAGGCCAATCAGCCTATCAAATCTACTCTACCATTCAACGATGGCTGATCAATGTCTCCCTCCTAACTCCATTCTTTGGCCTTATCCCCATAAACCTTGACACCCGTTGTGCCAAATTTTAAAGAGCCAAGAACCTCTTTAAACCGACTGAATATGAAAGAGTCTGTTGCTACATTTTGCATTTTAGAGAGGACTAGACTAAGTGGGACCCGTTGGGTCTCATGTTCACACGGGAGGGCTGGTCCCCCGACGCAATATTCCACCTCTCCACCAATTCCAATATTGGTGGCCAGTGGGGGGGGGGGGCTTTCTGGAGTGCTGGTATGGGTTCTTGGGGTGGCAGCTCAGTCCCTCAAGCCTGATCTGCTGGCAGCTCACTCACGGCTGGTGGGCTGGCAGTTGACTCATGACTATTCCTTGAAATTCCATTTCAAGCAGGGTGCAAGCCCACCAAATTCAAATCCATGTTCCTACCATTTCAAGCAGGGTGCAAGTCCACCAAATTCAAATCCATGTTCCTACCATTTCAAGCAGGGTTCAAGGCCACCAAATTCAAGTGCAGTTTCTTACCACTATGAGCAGGGTGCAAGGCCACCGAATTCAAGTGCAGTTTCCAACCACTTCAAGCAGGGTGCAAGGCCACCAAATTCAAGTGCAGCTTCATACCACTTCAAGCAGGATGCAAGGCCACCAAATTCAAGTGCAGCTTCATACCACTTTCAGCAGGGTGCAAGGCCACCAAATTCAGTGCAGTTTTATTCCACTTCAAGCAGGGTCCAAGGCCACCAAATTCAAATGCAGCTTCATACCATTTCATGCAGGGTGAAACCACCATAAACCCACACATAACACCAAACTCACAGTTCAGTAGACATTCAGTGTGTTCAGTTGATGCACAGCTCAGACAGAGTCATGACCTCTCCCTCCCCCATCATGCAGAGACTGAGCCACACCCACACTTCCGGGTATTATAACCCCTCCCCATCCCACTGGAAAAGGTGTGGCTTTCAGGGCGTGATTGACAGGAGAGAGATTCTCAACATTTTTTAAACACTAATAACATTTTTATTTTTCATTGATGGGAAGAATTCTCTGCACCTGCTCAGCGGAGAGGGTACTGAGTAAGATGGCCAAAAATCACTGCCGTAAGTGGTAGCATTTTATCTAAAATCAATATACGGTGCAAACAGGAAGTATGTGCATTTGCAATAGTGCCTTTTACCTTCAATCCAAATCACCCAACCGCCATTTGCAGTAAGTAGTGCCTTTCAACCTCAAGCCAAAGCACCCAAGCCACCATTTGCAGTAAGTAGTACCTTTCAACTTCAAGCCAAAGCTCCCAAGCCACCATTTGCGGTAAGTAGTGCCTTTCAACTTTAAACCAAAGCTCCCAAGCCACCATTTGCAGTAAGTAGTGCCTTTCAACTTCAAGCCAAAGCACCCAAAACAACCATTTGCAGGCAGTGCCTTTTTACTTCAAAAAAAACATATTTTCATTTTCAAACCACATTAAGGGTACTCACAGTTGTGTAGACATTTGTTCAGTGTCATTCAGAGCTCAGAGAGACGTGACCCTTGGCTTCATCCATCTTGCAGAGAGTGAGTGAGGCACACCACTTCCTGGTTTTATAGTCCCTCCCCCTCCCTCCAGCAGGTGCAGCAGAGAGAATGGTGATTTTTTTTAAACTTCAAGCCAAAGCTCCCAAGCCACCATTTGCAGTAAGTAGTGCGTTTTGAACTTTAAACCAAAGCTCCCAAGCCACCATTTACAGTAAGTAGTGACTTTCAACTTCAAGCCAAAGCACCCAATCCACCATTTGCAGTAAGTAATGCCTTTCAATTTCAAGCCAAAGCATCCAAGCCATCATTTGCAGTAAGTAGTGCCTTTCAACTTCAAGCCAAAGCACCCAAGCCACCATTTGCAGCAAGTAGTGCCTTTCAACTTCAAGCCAAAGCACCCAAGTCACCATGTGCAGTAAGTAGTGCCTTTCAACTTCAAGCAAAACACCCAAGCCACCATTTGCAGTAAATAGTGCATTTCAACTTCAAGCCAAAGCACCCAAGCCACCATTTGCAGTAAGTAGTGCCTTTCAACTTCATGCCACCATTTGCTGTAAGTAGTGCCATTCAACATCAAGCCAAAGCATCCAAACAACCATTTGCAGGCAGTGCCTTTTTACTTCAAACAAACCATATTTTCATTTTCAAACCACATTAAGGGTGCTCACAGTTGTGTAGACATTTGTTCAGTTATTCAGAGCTCAGAGAGACGTGACCCTTGGCTTCATCCATCTTGCAGAAAGTGAGTTAGGCACACCACTTCCTGGTTTTATAGTCCGTCCCCCTCCCTCCAGCAGGGGCAGCAGAGAGAATGGTGACAATTTTAAAAACATTAATATCTCTCTGATTTGTCATCGATGGGAAAAATCCTCCACACCCGTAAGGCTGAAGGGGGCTCTGTGCGAGGGGCCAAAAATGACGGCCGTAGGTGGCGGCGTTCTGTCGGAAATCGCAGCACAGTAGGCCAAAAGCGGTCACGATCAGAGATTTAGTAATATAGATTATCAGAGAGGGAAAGAAAAGATTTTCTTCTCCCCACCCTACATCAGTCTGAAGAAGGGTTTCGGCCCGAAACGTTGCCTATTTCCTTCGCTCCATAGATGCTGCTGCACCCGCTGAGTTTCTCCAGCATTTTTGTCTACCTTCGATTTTCCAGCATCTGCATCTCCTTCTTAAACATATAATTCTCCAACATTTTTCCACCTCCAATAGAATTCCACTACTGACCACATCTTCCCACCTCCACCCCTTTCTGATTTCCACAGAGACCGTTCCCTTCGAAACTCCCTGGTCAACACGTCCCTTCCCACCCAAACCACCCCCTCCCCAGGTTCTTTCCCTAGCAACCGCAGGAGATGCAACACCTGTCCCTTTAACTCCCCTCGACTCTATCCAAGGACCCAAACAGTCTTTCCAGGTGAGGCAGAGGCTCACTTGTACCTCCTCCAGCTTCACCTACTGTATCCGCTGTTCCAGGTGTCAACTTCTTCACATCTGCGAGGCCAAGCGCAGGCTCGGCGATCGTTTCGCTGAACTCCTCCGCTCAGTCCGTCTTAACCTACCTGATCTCCCAATTGCTCAGCACTTTAACTCCCCCTCCCATTCCCAATCTGACCTTTCTATCCTGGGCCTCCTCCATTGTCAGAGTGAGGCCCAACGGTATGAGGAACAGCACCTCATATTTCACTTGGGTAGTTTACACCCCAGCGATATGACCATTGACTTCTCTAACTTCAGATTGCCCTTGCTTTATCTCACCATTCCCTTCCCAGTTCTCCCACTATTCTTATTGTCTCCCACTACATTCCATCTTTGTCCCACCCCCTCCCCTGACATCAGTCTGAGGAAGGGTCTCAACCCAAAACGCTGCCTCATGCCTTCTCTCCAGAGATGCTGCCTCATCCTCTGAGTTACTCCAGCTTTTTGTGTCTTCCTTCGATTTAAACCAGCATCTGCAGTTCTTTCTTACGCAAGGAATGATTCCCATCAGGTAAAAGAGTTGGGGTCATCTTAAATCTGACATGAGATAATGGAAATAATCCAGATGTTGAGGCAAATTTAAGAAGGTTTTTAAGTATTAATGGAACTAATAAGATGAATGTGGTAACTATTTCTTCTGATTTTGGAGTTGAGGAATAAAGGAGCAGGGTTTACAAATCAGTTACTTCAAGACCTCAGTTAGGATGCACTTCTACACACTAAAGGGAAAGAGACGTTTTGAACTCACTTCCACCTGCAGCATTCAATGCTTGGTCAATTGTTAATTTTAAACTTGAGTTTGTAAATGATTCATTTTGAAGAATTATGACCCATGTCATATTAGTTCATAGATCAGTCACGGTCTCACTGAACATCACATCAATTTCAAGGGATTAGATGGTCTAGTTCAGTTAGATAGACTGGTAGGTCTGGTCTCCCTACTACAGGGGGATTGTAGCAAAGATGCACTTCAATGGTTCCAGGGATGGTGGGTTTTTGTGTGCAAGATGAAGGAGACTGGACCCATTCTTTGTCTTTCTCACTCCTTCCCATCTTCTGCATGGTCCACTCCTGTCAGAAACTCCCTGCTCCACTTTCCCCTCCTCTCCCACTCTTCCTGGATCTCCAGCACCTTGCCCGGCAACAGCAGGAGGTTCAAAGCTCATCCTCACACAACACAGTCCGGGGAACTAAACAGTCCTTCCAAGTGAGGCTAAAACTCACCTCCACCTCCTCCAATTTAATCTGCTGCATTTTGTGTTCCCGAACTGGTTTCTTTCTAGTGTACTGCTTCCAATGGAATAATAATTTGCCTCAAACAGTGGGATAACAATCACTTGCAAAACTCCAGATGTGGACTCCAGTCATGGCCTACACAGTTGCAAGAAGGCTTCCTGATTTTTGTACACCAACTCCCTTGAAATAAGGGCATCTTTTACAAGCCTTCTATTAAATGCTGTGCTTGTGTTTTCTTTTTGTCCTGTACAATAAACCCCAAATCCGTTAGTTCTTTACTTTACCCTATTAAATACTGTTCTTTTGCTAATGACCAACCACCATTTTCCAAAATTGTACCCCATATGCCAAGTTTTGGTTCAGTCACTTAATATCTCCTTGAAAACTCCTTGCTACTTGCCTTCCTTAAATCACTCAGTTGGCTACTGTACATTAACTTCTTTCTTCCAAGTCATTCATCTCGTGCAAATAGTTGCACTCATAGAACAGCACAGCACAGGCCTACAAAGTCCATGTCAAACATGATGCCACGTTATATTACATTCCTCTGCCTGCATGTGATCAATATCACACCATTCCCTGCATATCCGGTGCCTATCCAAAAGCCTTCTAAAGGCACTACCATACCTGCCTCTACCACCACCCTATAACCCAATGATTCACCCTATGTCCCAATGATTCAGTGAGCGATGCCTTCGGAAGCACCAGCTTCTGGTAAGGCCACCCATGGCAGTAAGGCCGAAGATGAGGTTACAGACCAGGGGTGGGGAACCTGCAGCCTTAAGGCCGCATGCGGCCTTCTAGGCCATTAAGTGCGGCCTTTTGAATGAATCCAAGTTTTGTAGAACAAATCCTTTTATTTTTATTTTATTAATATGTTTTTGTTCATCTTTTATTATTTGATGATCACAATTAAAAATTTAGTAAGTCATGAGGGCTATTTTAACCCTGTTAATGCTCATGATTTTGTTCTAATGCGACTATAGAATGTACGTTAACCTCCCACAAAAGGCAGTCACAATAAAGTAATTAAATGGTTAGTTAACTTTAGAATTAACACATTTTTTCACTTTCTTGAAGTTAGTACATAGTAGTTAGATTTTTACAAAATAATGTACATTTTGAAGTATATCTAATTGAAGTTTCTTGGATGCGTCCTTATTAGATTACAGCTAACTTAATGCGGCATTTCAACATGAAAAGGTTCCCCACCCCTGGTCCAGACTAAGAACGATCCAACCTACAAGACCTCAATGGTGGACCAGGCAGACGAAGTTATCATTGTGTCTATCTTCTGTTTAAACCAGCATCTGCAGTTCCTTGTTACACAATGATGTGACATTACAGGATCTCGCAGTCCCTAATGACTCTGTGATCTCAGTCTCCGAGACCGGTGTTCTGCCTTCAGTTTTTGAACTCTGTTGTTCCTCATCGGAAAATCTTTACTGCCTAGGTTGAGAACGCGAATGCAACATTGCACCGATCATGCTTCAAATGGAATGGAAAGGAATACTTTATTGGCATATGTGACAAGGCACAATAAATGTCTTTGCTTGCCTACCCAAGATATGCAAATAGTCACCACATACGGCACTGACAAAGTTACAAAGTACACCCGCCGGGTCCTCCATTGTTCTCCCCCCCCCCGCACCTTCATCAACTACAGGTCTACCCAAAGGGTTTCACTGCTGCCGCGAAGCTCCGTTGGCCACAAAGCCCCACCGCCAGAGGCCCCTAGTTACCAAATCAGTAGAAATCCACCTTTAAAGACATGCACGATCACCATTTGTTACCCACGTTGGCAACTCTTTAGCTGATAAATTGGCAGCTTTGAATCCATGCTTTTTATTGGCAATGTCACCTTATTTATTTATTTATTTATTTATTATTATTGTCACATGAGTTCATTAGTTATACAAGCAGAATTAGGCCATTCGGCCCATCAAGTCTACTCTGCCATTCAATGGCTGCTCTACCTTTACCTCTCAATCCCATTCTCCTGTCTTCTTCCTGTAACTCCCGACACCTGTACACTAATCAAGAATCTGTCAATCTCCACCTAAAAAAATATCCATTGACTGTCGGCATTTCCACAGATTCACCACCCTCTGACTAAAGAGATTCCTCCAAATCCCCTTCTAAAGGTATGTACTTTTACCGACATGTAACCGAGATTCAGGCAAAATTATTTTGCGTGCTATCCAGGTAAGTCGTACCATATGTGAGCACATCAGAGCAAAGAAGAAAATAAACAGAGTGTAGACTATAGTGTTAAAAACGACAGAAAAAATACAGATTAAAAAAATCCAAGGGCAGCAATGACGTGAATTGGAAGATTGGGAATTAATCTCCAGCATGCGAGAGGTCTGTTGAAGAGTCTGGTAACAGCGGGAAGGAAGCTGTTCTTGAGTCTGACGGTACGTGCCTGGTGAGTTAACAGCATATCCGTGGTGCATGAGACATTAGGTAAACTGTAACCTTAGCACCATCTGTTGGATCAGTTTTAGACTGCAGTATAATGAGACTCTCATTACACATAGGAGTGCTTTCATTACTGATACAATCAGTGGCATCTGTCGAAAGAGATAGGATCAGTGTCTTGTGAACAGGAGCACTGTGCAACTGGTAACAGGTACTGAATTGAGGCAATTGCTAAAGTAGGTCAACCAAAAAATGACATTGCTGGCACTCCAGCGACAAAAGTATCAACGGCAGCATCAAAGGGTGGCTTTCATTTACTGAACATCCACAACATGATCCTGCAAAGTCTGCTGATCTCACATCACTGAAGCTGAAATTCACAAAGCCCATGACTACCAAAAGAAAGGTCATACTATCACGTTTCCAAATATTGTGACACTCCAATACCATCCATTTTTACCACGACAATGCGACTCTGTGCATAATGAAGATTTAGTCTAATGTTCACACCGACTTAAAAAAACCAACCTATTTTAATTACATTAAAGAGAAAACAAAACGCTATCTTCTTAAGCCCTTTGGATGTTTCACAAACACAGCATTCACAGGTAAAACACTGCACAGCTATCAAGTTGCATTAATCTCATTTATTATGTGCTCATAATGAATAACTAAGAAAAAAAGCTGTTTTTTTTCTGACAATCATTTTTTGAATTACACAGCAATCTTTTTTTCCCAAGATTAAGAACTTTTAGTTATAAAATTCACAGCACTTCATACATTGAATTTAATTTAGTTTATTGTCACGTGTACTGAGGTACAGTGAAAAACATTTTTTTGCATGCTAGTCAGCTGAAAGACAATACATGATTACAATCGAGCCATTCAGTGTAGATACATGATAAAGGATATGATGTGAATAATGTTTAGTACAAGGTAAAGTCCTGTAAAGTCTGATCAAAGGTAGTCTGAGGGTCTCCAATGAGGTTTACAGTTGCTCAGGATTGCTCTTTAGCTGTTGGTAGAATGGTTCAGTTGCCTGATAACAGCTGTGAAGAAAATGTCCCTGAATCTGATGAAGAAACTGTCCCTGAATCAGGAGGTGTGCGTTTTCACATCTTATATATCTTGCCCGATGGGAGAGGGGAGAATTGCCTGGGTGCGACTCATCATTGATTTTGCTGGTTGCCTTACCGAAGCAGCATGAGGTATAAATGCAGTCAGGGGAACTTGGTTTGTGTGATGGTCTGGGCTGTTTCCACAATTCACTGCAATTTCTTGTGGTCTTGCATGGAGCTATTTCAAAGCAGGCTGGTACGTGAATTTTGGCACAATGTTGTAATGCAATCCTTCATTAGATGTAGCATTAAACCGAGACCTTGCCTGCAACCGCAAGAAGATTTCATTACACTATTTCAAAGAACACTAGGGGAGTTATCCATCGAGTCCAGTCCATTAGTTATCCGTTAATCAATATCAACACCAAAAAGTTATTTCAGCAAAACACAAAGTTTTGGAGAAACTTTAGCAGGTCAGACAACATCGGGGGAGGGAATGGACAGATGACCTTTCGGGTCGAGACCCTTCTTCAGACTCATGACCCAATGTGAAGAAGTCTCAACCCAAAACTCCAATCTGTCCATCGCCTCCTCGAACCAAAGGGTTCCTCCAGCACGTTGCTTTTTTGCTCAAGATTCTAGCACCTGCAGTTTCTTGTGTCGCAAAAAACCTATTTGCATATTTTGCAAAAGGTAATCACGGTTACATAGATACATAGAAAATAGGTGCAGGAGTAGGCCATTCGGCCCTTCGAGCCTGCACCGCCATTCAATATGATCATGGCTGATCATCCAACTCAGTATCCCGTACCTGCCTTCTCTCCATACCCCCTGATCCCTTTAGCCACAAGGGCCACATCTAACTCCCTCTTAAATATAGCCAATGAACTGGCCTCAACTACCCTCTGTGGCAGAGTTCCAGGGAAAACAGAGCTCCCAGAAAAAACCCACCGGTCACAGGGAGAAGGTACAAACTCCGTGCAAACATCACCGTCAGGATTGAGCTCAAGTCTTTTACGCTGTAAGGCAGCAACTCTACAGCTGAGCCACTGCACCATCCCGTAACTACCTGCAATGGCCAGGGTAACTACCTGCATATTGTCATGGGAATTGTAACATGATGCAGTGTGTTGATTTAACATTAATTTTAAGTTCGGCACTTCTGTAATGCAACGGATTTGTATCGCCTCTGTAGGTTGCCTTTATTAAGTCTTGGAGTTGGGCATGGATTAACAACCTTCTGAGAATGTAAGATTGACATAGACGTGGTTATGCATTTGTAAAACACTGATCTTCAAGTCAAGTCAAGTCAACTTTATTTGTCACACATACAAGATGTACACTGAAATGAAAGTGGCAATGCTTGCGGGATTGTGCAAAATAACTGAACAGAACCAGTATTTACATTAAAAAAAGACGCAACAATATTTACACCCTGGTAAGATCAGTTTACAGTCCTGATGGCCTGTGGGAAGAAACTCCATCTCAGCCTCTCTGTTTTTGCTGCGTGACAGCGGAGGCGTTTGCCTGACCGTAGCAGCTGGAACAGTCCATTGTTGGGGTGGTAGGGATCCTGCAGGCACTGGATCTGGACCTCCTGGTGTATAGGTCCTGCAGGGGGGGGGGGGGGGGGGGGGGGGGGGGGGGGGAAAGAGTGTAGTTCCCATGGTGCGTTCGCCTGAACGCACTACTCTCTGCAGAGCCTTCCTGTCCAGGGCAGAGCTGTTGCCAAACCAGATAGAGATGTTTCCGGTCAGGATGCTTTCTACAGCACCAGAGTAGAAGGATTGAAGGATCTTCAGAGACACTCTGAATTTCCTCAGCACCCAAAATCCTTCAAAACTCCAGTTTCTTCTCCCATTTTAATACTGATTGGCCCTTTATAGTTTGCCTGGTTCCTGGACATATAGCATCAATGTTGAAAGAGAACTGGAGAATTATACAGAACCATTGAGCTATGTGAAGAAATCAATTCGGCAACATAATTTCTTCTAAAAACCTTGAGATGTTTAAGTGCTCAAATATACTTAATTAATCAATGAACTGCAATCTTGAGGGATACTACAAAAATAAAATATTTAAGGACATGGATCACTGCAAAGTAGAAAATAAGGAATATATAGTAAAAAGCTACCTATCCATCTGAAGAATATTTATTTTACATAGGAAAAACATTGCAAGCATGCAAGCCTGCCTTCACAATCAATCAATCAATCAAAGACTTTATTGTCATTCAAAAATACACCAACAAATGCAAGTCTGAACAAAATTTTGTTGCATCTGGCTCACCGTGCAACATAAAATAAAAGATAAAAAGATAAAATAGATAATAGTGGCGGCACATTATATGGAATTCAAGAGTCCGATGGCTCGGGGGAAGAAGCTGTTGCAAAACCTGGCCGTTCTGCTCCTTATACTGCGATACCTTTTGCCCGAGGGCAGCAGAGTGAACAGTCCATGATGGAGATGTATGGGGTCTTTTATAATGCTGTTGGCCCTGGACAAGCAACATTTGCACGCACACAAGCTCCACTGCCAATAAACTTCAGTAGCCCAATGGGAAGAGAATGCTTTTGATTAATCCAAAGTCGATATGCAATCACACAACAAACCCTGGTATAAAACATCATAATATGATACGTTCATTCATTGAAGAATATTTCTTTTTTGTTATGGTTAACGATATATAATGGAGAAAAAGTTCATAAATGCTACAACACCCGTGAAATTTTATCAAAGTTGAATAACTGGGCATTGACTTATAATGGGAAATCCTATAGGTAATTTGTCCACTATCTCGGAAACACATGTAAAATCTTTCTAACAGCTCCCTACTATACCAACAGTAATACTAACAATTGGCTCACCTTTATGTAGAGGCATTGAAGATTACGATAACTGTGGAGGACACTCCAAATTCTGAGATCAGTTAACTCAGTGTAGATCAGGGCACCACTACCAAACTTACACACATCCATTTGCAGCAAATTGCTAAATTCGCAATGGTTCTTCAAAATACAATAAATCTTCCCAGATATCTTTTGTCAAATGAAAAACAAGTTATTATATGACACCATTTTTCCCCATTTGTTTTTTGTTCAGACCACTTTTCTAACTGGCTCACCAATTATTCATCAATTCATTCATTCAGTGTGTATTCACCTAATCTCATTGAGGTAAATGAAGTGCTCTGGTGATGGTGGGGGTTGGAGGTTCTACTGCACAAAACAGAAAGGGTTGTCATGTAAATACAGAAAGCAAGTGGAAAGGCTAATGGAACGATGGCTTTTATAAGTTCGATGCAACTTTATCGAGTATTCATGAGATCACATCTGGAGTACAGTGTGAAGTTTGTATCTCCATATGCAAGGATATTTTCATTGGAGGATGTGCAGAGGATCACTGGGTTGAGCCCCAAGATGAAGGGTTGACGACGCTGAGAGGCTCAGCAGGTTGGATCTGTACCCATTAGTGGTTGGGAGAGACAGGCAATCTGTGATTCTGAGGGCGATTGAGAGAATAGCTGAGAATTTTTCTTCTAGTATGGCATCTGGAACTAAAATACTGTACAAGGTATTTACGGGGATGGGAGGAGGGAATTTCATTTTTTGGTGGGTTGTACAAAATTTCTATATTCTACAAGGATATACTTTGGAACATTCTGAAAGAGTTATGAAACAAAACAAATCAAACATTTTTGGAAGGGAAAGGAGGGAAGTAGGAAGGGAAGTGACTTGGGAATGGGAGCTGAGCGTATAAAGGAGGGGAAAAGAACAGGGTGGCTGATGGGGTGGGATATAGTGAGAAAACTGTGTACGCACTGGAGGAGGAGGCACAGGAAAGAGGGTGGATACTTGAAGATGGAGAATACTCTGTCTATACCTATGGGTTGAAATTTAAATGGTTAGCAACCAGGAGATCCAACAGGCCTTGGCAATTTAATAAGTTGCTTCCAAATGTATGTAATTTGACCTTAATGCTTCGGAATTAAAGTTGGTTCTTCAACAATTAAATGCCACTGAGCCGAAAAAGCTCCCAACAGTTTCTTTGTAGACTAAATTTGCTCCATCTCAGCAAAATCAGCGTTGGTCTCATGTATCCTACAGGTTGGTACTAGGAAATAAGAAACGATGGATGGTCCGGCCTTTAAATCCATCAACATAACTTGGTGGGGAAATGGGGAAGTTACCGAGGAACGTTGTACTATACTACCTGATTGCACTCGTCACCTCTGCAATTTCATGGCAGCAATTATTCTTCAATAAACAAAATAATTTAAACCATTTTATTAATTAAATTGTTGTATTTATAGTACATTTACAAGTATTTGCAATTATTTTCACTGCAAGTTCTGGACTTGCTAGCAGTTTGGTAATAATTTAAATATAGCCAAGTTCTGAAAACACTTGTGCCTAAATACATTGTGTCTGGATATTTACATACACAGTAAAAATGCTAGCAAGTCCGTTCAATCTATCAGATCAGAATTGCAGTTAATGGTCTCCCTTTGCTTTCAGGGGACATTCTTCTAATTACACTGCATTTACATGTGCATGGAACAGATGCAAAGCATTGCAATTGGAAACCCTTCATGATTTAAAGTGGAAAGTTAAAAAGGCAGCAACATTCCAGATTCCTCCAAAGGAAAGATTTAAAATATATTGAAGCTGCAAACAAGAAATGAGTGATTAATTTCACAATATCTCAGTTCAAATATTGCAGCCTCCAAATAATGCCCTTCAAATCACCAGAGGTTTGGCAGTGGAACAAATCAGTGCTGCAAATCAATTTTATTTATTATATCTTATTGATTCTGAATGTCAGTTTCAAATATACAAAGTATTAGGCAAGCCTGGCTTCATCGTGAGGAGGCAGGTCCGTGAATAATTAAGCTGCCACATAAATGCAGGTGGTTGACGATTCACAGTACAGACCTTTGTCCAAAGGTGAAGATAAAATTGATTTTCATATTTCTGCAATGTCTTACATTTTAATTACCCCGGGGGACGTCGTATAGTGTATGTGACAATCTTTAAAACTGGGCATTAATCCAAGTGAAAATCACTCTAATGGAAGGTCATTACTCCACTTTCAAAAGTTCAGAATGGCTGTGCGTATTCCTTTACATGAAGAGAACAAATCAGGTCTTCCAAATCACACTAGATCACCCGCAAGATACGGAATTAAACATCTAGCTAATTTGAATACATTTAGCGTCAAGATGTTGCTGCTTGAGGAAATGTAAAACCCAGAAATTGAGAGGAAGTGAAAGACCAACATGCAGAAGATGGGGAGCTTTGTACTTTAGGCTAACTGAGGTTCATTGATATTCAGTGAAGCAAGAACACAGGCAAGGAGAAAAGACGATATCTTCTTCTTATGGAAAAAACAAGGTGGTAAAGTCTTTATTTAAACAAAATTAATATCATCCCTAAAACAGCCAATCTAAATTCCACTGTGCAATGCATCTTAAAAATTAATCTGAAAACCATGCAAGTACCTTTAATTCATGTTCCAAAATCAATTAAGTTATTCAATCAAAAGATGTCAAATGCAGAATATAATTGTTTTAAATATAATTTCCAAGATACCTACCTAGAAAAGATTTACTGATGTTAAAAACATCGTTCAGATGCTTGATGGAATTCAGGGCACCAAAGCTATTGCACTCATCTCTTAGTCAGGAGCAGAAATATATGCATAGATATTCTTGTCAGTGGGTAATACATCAGTGGAGACATTAAGCAAAATTCAAAAATCTAATTGAAAATGAAACTTTTTCAATTAGATTTTCCATTTAAGTTTGGGACATCTATATAAAAACTGGTAGAATCAAACTTGATTTTATTTTTGGTTAAGTGGGGATGTATGTAAAACTAACTTTGAATTATTGAAGTAAATTCCCTTTACTCAGAGGTGACAAACCAAATTCTTCCATATACCAAAAAGAGATTCATTTACTACTCTAAAATACCTCCGCAGTCAAAACCACAATAATTTGTTTTTTGTCCCAGGAGTCAATTTAAAATTCAGGCATGGAGTGTCAAGTTCTTATATATCTTAATAATATTCAGGCATATTCACCTACATTCACATCCAGAATTGTTAATGTATATTTACATGTACATGCTGTAATTTTATCAAGGTTGTCCAGAAACCTATGATGAAGTTTAGGTTTATGTAAAGTACTGTTCTATTCTAATCAATTAATAAAAAATGACATTAGGCAATTTAAATCTTCATACAATTTCTCCGTCTCTACTAAGTCTCACCACTTCAGGTCCCAAGTGCGTTTACTCAAGCTTACAGATTCAAATGCTTCCCAGCAGACATCCACAATTAAAGAACAAACTCATCCGTGTGGAAGTCCGAAGTCTTCACCTACAAGCCTTAGCAGATTTGAACTAAAAGATTATTTTGTAAGTTTAAGACTTGTAGTCCAAATCACCAAAGTGCATGGTAAAAAATTCTCCCAGTATTTATTTTAATTAAACAACATTCAAGTTTACGAGACAGACATAGAAATGTAAACTATAAATGTATTTCCATTTACTCTTTCCTAACTTTACACTAATGCTATACCTTTCTCTGCTTAAAACACAGATACGTCAAATCACTTAGGTCCTTGCTAAATATACACTATAATTTATTTCACTGACTAGTGTGCTATGTATCACTAAAGTATACAGGTTTTGTTACGACAAAGGTAAATGAAAAACATCTATGTTCTGTCATTTTAATGATTAAAGTGGGAAGTTTCATATCATTGATCAATTAGGTTGGTGCCTTTCAAGAAAATGCTGCTCAGGTGCAAAGAGTCAAGGACAAAGCAGTTTTTAAAAATGTAATGATTATTCACTGACATGTATACAATTGATGGCGATACAATATTAACAAACTTAGTAAATGCCCCAAGTTTACTGGGTATTTGCTTGTATCACATTCCTGTACACTATGTGTTACCTACTGACAAGCATACCATTGGGCACATCTTTAGATTTTGTATCTTACCAGGAAACCCAAGCTTACAAAGTAAGCCAGTCTGGTTTTCTACATATACAGTAAGTGACAGATGATAGACAGGCCAGGCGCTGATTAATAAATGTTGCTGGACTGCATCTTAAACCACTTCAAATTAAGTCAATAGAGGCATTTATAGTTCTTCCATGATTTAAATATTTTCAGATTTAAAGACAGCAAGAACTGATTTAAAAATCATTTTCAGCAGATATGTAATCATCACTTCAATGTTTTAAGATACATTTTCAAATATATTTGCATACCCCATACACACATGCCCTTCGATTTAATCTGAAGCAAACATTGCCCCACTTTCTACTGAATAAAAAATGGGATGGTGTTGTGTCCGGCAGAGCTTTCCACAGCAACTATAAAATGGCCAATCCAATAAAAAGATACTTTTGAAAAAATAATCCCTTTTTAGTATGAGAAAAACAAAACCAAGGACTATAAAATGAAATGAAAATACCCAGATATCCAACAGCTGAGTTAACTTTAAAATGCATTACGATGGTTAAAGCTTCAAATATGTTTGCAAAGGAACAGCAGAATTCTTCCACTGCTTAAAATAATTCACAGCAGTATGATCACAGCAATGTGCACACGGGGTTCGTCTACCCACAGTGAGATGAAATAAAATAAAACATAGCAGCTTGTCAATAAGAAATGTTTTAAATCGGTCCCGCAAGTTAGATCTATAAAACAAGTCAATATGGAAAAAAGTGGGTATTCATGTTTGAGTTGACATTTTTAGAAAAGAGTTCTTGGTTAAGAATCTCCATTTACTCTGGCTTTCTTTGCGCCATGCATAATACAATAATTTAAATTATAAAATGTGTCACGGTAGTCATCAAACACTGTTGCATTATGAAAACAGTAGCCTTGGATGCTGTCTTTAAAAAATAGTTCAGGAATTGTTTGTTGAATTGTCGTTACTTGGTGAACTTGAGGCAGAGGAGGATGATGATGAGGAAAAGTTCATCCTTGATAAATCAGGAGGATTTGTTGCTGTGTTTTGCCCGCTTAAGCTTTTTCGACAGACTGGACAAGTGTCATGCTAGGATTGAAGAAAGAAAGGCTTTAATGAAGCATGCAATAAAATTTCTGGTGAAGCATGTACAATGTTTTTTTTTGCTGTTGGAGTTACGTATTTTCTCATCTCATTGCAGACTTTCAGCATTTGCATTTTTTTTTTTTAAATTATTGATACTATCTTAAGCCAACCTGCATCTGTTTCACGGTTTCAAATAATATCAATTTTGTTATAAGCATCAGCCAACAAATTAGACTTAGGATTCTTCTCCAACTTCTCTCACCAACTTCTACAGATGGGCCGTAGAAAGGATTTTATTGGGATGCATCACAGCACGGTTTGGGAGCATCTCCAATCAAGACAGCAAGAAATTGCACAATGACAGCCTCAGTAGATATTTAGATATCGACTGGGATTGGCCAATCGTTACATCTTTGTCACAACCAATTTCCTCAGCTCACCTTCTTCCATTGTTCTGTCAATTTTGAGTCACCAAGTTTGAAAAATACAGGGATTATTTGTGTCAAATTACATCGATCAGATTCTTGACTTATACCACTGCCCCTTGGCTTCAATCCCATCTCAATGATCCCTCCTTTATTTATGCTCCATCTCACCACACCAGAAAAACTCCTCTCTGGATCATCTGCCAGTCTTCCAGAAATGGGCACCATGGTGGCGCAGCGGTAGAGTTGCTGCCTTATAGTGCTTGCAGCACTAGAGACCGGGGCTCGATCCCGACTACGGGTGCTGCCTGTACGGAGTTTTTGTATGTTCTCTCCGTGACCGCGTGGGTTTTCTCCGAGATCTTCAGTTTCCTCCCACACTCCAAAGACGTACAGGTTGGTAGGTTAATTGGCTTGGGTTTATATACTTGGTATTAGTGTAAATTGTCCTTAGTGTGTGCAGGCTTGTGTTAATGTGCGGGGATTGCTGGTTGGTGCGGACTCGGTGGGCCAAAGGGGTTGTTTCCGTGCTGTATCTCTAAAACTAAACTAAAGGAGCTTGGTCAGAATGTATATTCCAGGGTCCCAACACACTCAAAAGACTTGCATTTTATTACAGTGACCATACCAGGATCCTTGCTCTAATGTCAATAAGCTTCAATTATTTTAAATGCTTCCTAATATTTTTCCTACCTTATCTAAATAAGCTTAACTCCATTTATATCCAAGTCCTCATACTTCACATCAGTTGATCCATCAGCATTAACGTCTTCAATTGCTTCTGTATTTCCACTTTCAATTAGCAACTCAAGACTATACTATTCAACTACTCTGGGCACCATCACAAACTCCATTCCATCCATGATGTTTTTTGTAAGGTATTCATCAAAAGATTGTAGAGCACAATATAATGGAAGCTGCCTACTATCACCTCAAAAACGTAGCAAGATTAAGAGGACTCATGTCAGCTGAAGACTTAGAAAAACTTGTACTAGTAGGCTAGATTATTGTAACGGTCTCCTTGCAGGTCTTCCGAAAAAAACTGTCAGGCAGCTACAGCTTGTTCAGAACGCTGTTGCTAGAGTTCTAACAAAGACCAAAAAATTTGAACACATTACACCAATTCTTAAATCCTTACATTGGCTCCCTGTATGTCAGAGAATTGATTTCAAAATCCTGCTGCTCACCTATAAATCACTACATGGTTTAGGGCCTAAGAATATCACTGACATGCTTCCACTATATAAGCCTTCTAGACCGCTAAGGTCTTCTGAGACCAATCTGTTAGTGATTCCCAGAGTAAATACAAAACATGGGAAAGCAGGATTTAGTTACTATGCAACAAATAGCTGGAATAAACTTCCTGAAGATTTAAGACTTGCCTCAACTTTGACCACTTTTAAAACAAGCCTGAAAACTTTTATGTTTACTTTAGCTTTCAGCTAAATCTTAACTACATTGCACTTTTTATAATGCATTTTTAACTTTGCTTTTATTTTATTTTAATTCTGCTATTTTATTTCATTTTATTATTTCATTTTATTGTATGACATGTTTTTATGTGAAGCACTTTGAGTCTGCCTCGTGTATGAAATGTGCTATATAAATAAAGTTGCCTTGCCTTGTTGTTAGAATATAGACAACGATCAAGATGGATTTGTGTGAAGCAGATTGTTTAACGAGAACAACGTTCAGAAATAAGTCATCACAGTTAACTGAAAATTTAAAGTGTACAATTCATTTTTTGGTGGAGTTGGTGCGAAGAAATAGCAGAGGAGGTATAGCAGAAAAAACATATTCCTAAGGAATGGAAATTTACACTGTGTAGCTTAGACCATTGGAAATTTTACATTTTATTGGTTGCCCAGTTATTGTTATAACAAAGGCATTTTCTTTCTTCCTCAACTTTGAACATCAGAAACAAACAATGAAATGCAACTGAGGCACCTGAGAGATCAATTCCTGCTGTTTTCCATCCCATTAATTAATCTAAAACATGAGCTAGATTCTTAGTGCCACTCAAAACTTACCAGGAATTAAATTTGGGACTTCTTAATCTACTCAGTTTAGTTTCATAACACTTTTTACAAATGAGCCACTTGGAGAACTTCTACCCAGTACTGAAACGTTGATTTGTGCTCAGCAGCAGAAGCTTCTGACAGAATACAAGCAAAGGAAATATTAAAATAATCTGTATGCTAGACCCACATTCAGGAGGCTAAAAAAGGTTTGAAGGAATCAATGCGAGATCACCTTGCGACTGAACTGAAAGCAGAGCTACAGTGATCACCATCCCTGTGTGTGGATGCAAGCCATGGTTAAATGCAATTGTCCCATCACTTTCGGCCTGCATCTCCACCAATTCAGATGCATCCTAAACTACAGCAAATCAAAATACCTAGTTCAAGCTCCTCAAATCTCAAAAGATTGCTGACATTAAAGCTACTGCAATAACAGGACAGTTGAGTTGGCAAATGTGTCATCCATATGCATCACCAATGTATGCCATGTGACACACTGAAGCAACCCTAGATATAATTCAATCCCAGCAGCATCTAAATATACGCATAAAGTGCTGACAAGTAGCATAAAGGCAGTCAGTTGAAACAAGTAATGGAACTTGGGGCGGTGCCGTGGCACAATAGATTGCTGCCTTACAGTGCTTGCAGCGCTGGAGACCCAGGTTTGATCCAGACTATGGGAGCTGACTGTACGGAGTTTGTACGCTCTCCCCGTTTTCTCCGAGATCTTCGGTTTCCGCCCACACTCCAAAGACGTACAGGTTAGCAGGTTAATTGGCTTGGTATAAGTGTAAACTGTCCCTAGCGTGTGCCGGATAGTGTTTGTGTGCGGGGATTGCTGGTAGGTGCGGACTCAGTGGGCCGAAGGGCCTGTTTCTGCGCTGTCCAAATTCTAAAACTGACTGGATCACCAGAATATTAGCATACACTTAGCATAGAAGCATACACATGTTTCAGCCTAAAAGTCAATGATTACTTAAGTTATAGTAGGCTGCTAGCCAATGGCCATGAATCAAAATGTAGAATTCAGTTTAAAATAGCATAATCTTCTTTACTTGACTAGCAACACCTATATAGAAAGGTGGTTAAATCTGTCAAAATATTTGGTTTCAAGATTTGGATTATATTTGACTACAGTATTAGAATTTTCAAAACTGACAAAGGAAGGTGGCATTTAAGAAATCATACAAAATTGGGGCTTGTGAAAATCATTGTGGATTAAGGATTTACAAAAAAACAAAGAAACATCAATTTCAGTGCAACCACAGTAAAACTCCAGCACACTTGGACCTTTGGTAGTGCTGGACTAGCAAAGGGAAAGATTTATTCCTTCAGTAAGAGTCTAGACAAAGTGTAGATTTTAAGAGAAGATAGACAAAAAGCTGAAGTAACTCGGCGGGACAGGCAGCATCTCTGGAGAGAAGGAATGGGTGACGTTTCGGGTCAAGACTCTTCTTCAGACTGAAAGTCACAGGAAAGGGAAACAAGAGATATAGACGATGTAGAGAGATATAGAACAATGAAAGATATGCAAAAAAGTAACGATGATAAAGGAAACAGGCCATTGTTATCTGTTTGGTGGGCGAAAACGAGAAGCTGGTGTGACTTAGGTGGGGAAGGAATGGAGAGAGAGAGGTTACTTGAAGTTAGAGAAATCAATACTCATACCACTGGGCTGTAAGCTGCCCAAGCAAAATATGACATGCTGTTCCTTCAATTTGCGTTTAGCCTCACTCTGACAATGGAGTAATTGGTTGCTCTTTCAGAGGAGCAATGAAAAATGTTGTGGCACAAAGAATGGCAACGACTATCCATTTATGATCAATGCAGGTCAAAGTAAAATTATACAAAATTTGTCAGTTGATACAGATTAAGTAATACAACATTCAAGTAATTTTGCTACTTACCATTTCTAGCCAAGGTATTATACAGTCATTGTGGAATAAATGGTTGCATGGGAGTTGCCTAACTGTTTCTCCAACACTGTAGTCTTCTTTACACACGGGGCATTCTACACCAGAACCTACAGAGAAAATATATATGTATATTCAATTTGCCTACATTTTACTGTACAATGAAAATCTCATTAAAGCGAACTAGATTGTCCAACTGAATTTGCTTTTACAAACTTGTTCATAATTCTCAGGTACCATCTCAAAGGTTTGCTTATGAAGCAGTTCTGCTGAAAAATCTAGTGACCTTACCATAAGAAAAAGTAATCACTGGAGAAAGTTGTTGTTTAAAGATGTAACAAAACTGAGGTAGGAGGGGATGATGAGGATGGGGGTGGGAACAATGTAACTGCTGGTTGTACTTTCATCTGATTAACTAGCTTATTTTGTCAACCAATTATAATTAGAATATTAACATGTTAAAGGGGGTAGCTCTTTGCTCTTTTCCCCCAGAGGACAATAGAAAATAAATAACAACCAAATAATGGCATTGAGATTTGATACAGAACTACACTCAATGCGACCCATGCATGCCATTCAAATCCAGGAAGTCCAAACCGATTCAAAAATGGCATCCAGAGGCAAAGAAAAGTTACTGCAAAACCTAAATTATACAAGGGCATAAAAAAATTAAAGAGGGCTGTTCAGCTTCTTTGCCTGCTCCACCATTCAATATGGTTAGGGCTAATCTTTCGTGTGCTGACCCCTCTGGACTCCCTCAATAGTTAAAACTTCTGTCCGTCCCTCTCTCAAATATAATCAGCAACCAGGTTTTCATGGCTCTCTGTGCAAAGTAGTTTCCTCACCTCTGTCCTGAATAGCTGGCCCTATATTTTGAGGCAAACCTAGTTCAGAGGAAACATCAAATCTGCATCTATAAAATTGTAGCCTCATCAAATTTGTGTAAGTTTCAACTAAATCATTTTTATGAACTCAAGAAAATATGGGCAGAGTCTAGTTGATCTCTTGGTCATGCCAGAAATCAATCAGGTGAACCGTTGCTGCAGTTTCTCCCTTACTCAGGATGGGAGATCAGAACTGTATACAATATTCTAGCTGCAGTCTTATTAGGGTTCTGTACAAATGCAACAAGTCATCCTTGTTCTTGCGCTCCAACCTTCTTGCAACAAAGGCCAACATATTCTTTGCCTAGGAAGGAACTGCTGGTTTAAACTGAAGACGGCCACAAAATGTTGGAGTAACTCAGCGGGACAGGCAGCATCTCCAGGAAGAAGGAAAGCGTGATATTTCAGGTCAGAAGAATGATCTCGACCCGAAACATCACCCTCCCTTCTCTCCAGAGATGCTGCCTGTCCCGCTGAGTTGCTCCAGCATTTTGGGCCTACATTCTTTGCCTTCCTGATTGCTTACTGAACCTGCAATGCCAACATTCAGTTAGTTGTATACAAAGATGCCACAAACACTAGTACCTTTCAGTCTTTTGCCATTTAAAGTAAATATTTTCTATAAAGTGAATTACCTCACATTTTTCCACATTATATCCACTCAACTTATCCATTCACCTACCTTGTCCAATATCAAAAGCTCCCCTGCATCAAGGGTGAGACAGTGGTGAGCTTTCTACATGGAGTTTGCATGTTTTCCCATTGATTGAATGGGATTCAGCTATGTGGTTCGGGTATTAAAAAGAGGCCTTTTCCATGTTGCATGACTATTTCCTTGCAATCACAACCACCCAGCTTTGTATCATCTGCAAACTAGAATATCCTATACTTGATCCCCTTATCCAAACACTGATAAAGGTCACAAACTGCTCGGACCCCAGTACTGATGCTTGTAGCACCCATAAATCACAGTCTCTCAATCCAAAACTGACCCATTTTGTCTACTGGCTTCTGTCCCATTAAGTAGTCCTCAGTTTTTGCCAGTATATTACTTTCAATATTGTACAGTCAAATTGTATATGTTTTTCTTTGATGGGACCTCTGAATACCTGGCCACTGATTTATCTATTCCGTTACAACTTCAAATAAAATCTAACAGTTTTCTTAAACATGATTTTGCTTTCATTGATTTGTGTTGCTCCATTCTTATTTTACCAGTGCCCTGCAACGTGTTCTTATTAATGTTCCTCTCTCCCATCTCTTCCTTGGGCCCCACCTGGATGTGCACCCATTTCTCCCATTATCCAACCACCCCTTTCCTGCTCTTCTGTCTCCTCCCATCTGTAACCCTTCCCCCCCTTTCTTCCCCACACCACAATCCCATAAACTAGCATCTGCAGTTCCTTATGTACATTAAGTTCCAGTATTTTCCTTATTAGTGGCATCATGCTAAAAGGTCAAATGTTCCTGGTTTTCTATCCACCCATTCACAAAGACTAGGGTTATATTTGCTACCGAACAGTCTGAGGAATGGTTCTCAAATCTCTAAATGATTTAGAATCAGTTTATATATGTTTCTCCTTAGCTTACGTATGTATTCCACCATCCCTTTCTTTTTCAATGCCTTGGCACACTGAACATTTCCCAATCCTCATTATTAGAAAAAGCAGCAAGTCTAAGCCTTTTCATCTGATCTAATATAAACCAAGGTGTAGTTAGTTGTAACTTGGACAATTGCTTTATGTCTTGTTGAGAAAAAGGAAGCTAAAAAAAAAAGTGGCAAAGCATCATTAAGTGATTTGGAATAATATCCAGGGTATTACCTAACCAGTCATCCGATGACTAACTTGCCAATCTGATATCAAATGCGTCCCTGGACTCATCTATGAGTAGAACCGCAGAGTGCTGTTAGCTTTCAGGGATGGAACCACACATGGTGTACTCGCCAATTCCAGGTACTTACTTTGAACTCAGTGATTGCAGAATTCCACAACACCTGTTAAATATTAAGTGTATTACACGTGACGTTATATGTGAGCATTGCAATATGCATCAAGCTACATATACTTCACCCTAGGAGTAATATATCATTGCTGACCACAAGTGATTTCACATTACATTTTCGCACCTCAGGGCAGCCTTAAGCTATCAATTTTTTTTTCCATTTCACCTTATCACCAGTACAGAAACAGACATACATAAATAAAGCATACAAGTACATGGCAAGTCTATTTTAAGTTGCTGCATACAAATTAAAAGTGTTGTTCTGTTTGGCCACTTGTTTAGTGCTGTTCCTCAGCTGCTTATGACAGCATTTATGAAACCACATCACAAATCCAATGCAGGCATCCAGAACTATATAGGAGAATTTGTTTCTATACAAAACAAGAAATGTTCATCTTAAACGAAATGAGTTAGGGCAGTCTCAACATATTCTTCCAAAAGCCTACACCAGTAACAGTTGGAAACTCAGTCAAATGAGTTATGAGCAATGGAAAAAGTAATCATTCCCGAGGGGCCTGCAATTTAGATCAATCCTATAGAAAGGATCCTTTCTTTGGTCCTATAGAAAGAAAAAGGAAAAACATTGGCTAAGCACAAAACTGTATCTTCTCTCTCTTCTGTATCTTACTGTGCTGCAGCTAACCATCTTGATGCCAACATGATCAAGAGTCAAGAGTGTTTAAATGTCATGTGTATGGGAACAAAACACCATTCTTACTTGCTGCAGCTTTATAGACACATTAACATGACAAATAAAAATACGATAATGAATAAAAAATGAATTAATAGTCAGCAATATTCGGTAACATAATCTAAGTAGTTGGTTTAACTAAAACAAAGTCCATAGTAGATCGTTGCTGAGGTAGGGTTGGCCAGTGGGGTTCAAGGGTCCGATGGTTCCTGGGAAGAAGCTGTTCTTGAACCTGGAGACTATGGTTTTCAGGTACCTTCTTCTTGACAGTAGCAACAAGATGAAAGCATGGTCAAGAAACCATGCTTCCTGTGGATCTCTTTGATGGCAGGGTAGTTGATATCTGTGATCGACAGGGCAATGTTCACCATTCTTGGTTGTTCGAGTTACTGAGCCAGGTCGGCATGCAACTAGTCAGTATATTCTCTACCATGCACCATGGGGATTGATAGTTTTCTGCAAAATGTCGAGTCTCCTCAATCTTCGAAGGATGTAGAGGCTTACCAGTCTCATCTCTCAAGATGATTTCAATTCACCAGCTACAATTGCACACCAGTTGTTTGCAGTTTTTAAGAGAACATCAACAAGACCACTAGTTACAAATTAACTATTTTAGCCATTTCCGGTGGACTCTGAAACAAGCGATCTGGACTTTAACAAGATGAAGCAATGTCATATTAACATAATGTCACATGGATCCATTGGCGCCGAGGGGGGGAGGAAGAGAGAGAGCGAGAGCGCGAGAGAGAGCGAGTGCGAGAGCGAGAGCGAGAGCAAAAAAAAAAGAGAGAGAGAGTAATACTTTGACAGTGTAAAACTGGTTATGTCAAATAGACATAAAAAAACTTGAATAACTCAGCGGGTCAGACAGCATCTCTGAACAATAGGTGATGTCACCTATTCCTTTTCTCCAGAGATGCTGTCTGGCCAGGTGAGTTACTCCAGCATTTTGTGTCTACCGGTTTAAACCTGCATCTGCAGTTCCTTCCTAAACATATATTTATTCACTTAGTTCCAATTTTCTGACATACATGGATAATACCATTTGGAGTATGGAGAGTCACACTATGCTTTAAGTCTTGGGATTTCAACAATACACCGCCATTATGAAAGAATCAGGAGAAAATATTTGTTTGCATAAGTCACCCAATACCAAGAAAGTTCAGAAGCCTTGCTGATAGTTAGATGCTATTTTGTGTTTTCTTAGACAGAATCTTTTAAATATCTGTCTGCACAGATATAGAGCTTTTGACCCATGGACTCCATTCCAACCATCAAGAACCCATTTACACTAACCCCTCTTCATTCTCTCAACATTTTTATCAGCTTCCAGATTGAGGGTAATTTACAACAACCAGTTAACCAACCAACCTGCATATATTTGAGATATGGAGGAAACCAGAGCACCAAGCACTCAGTCGCAAGACAAACACGCAATCTTGACACAGATCGCACCAGTCAGAACTGAATGCGTGTTGCTGGAGCTGAGCGGCTGCCGTTCTACCAGCTGTGCCACAGTGCCGTTTACTGTACTGCCTTCAGAGATACACATTCCTAAAGTATCATATAGCATAGAGATCACATCAATAGACTAAGGGCCAACCAGGTCAAGGCAGCTTTTAATGCTCTATTCAACATCCACCCATCTTTCAGCAGAGTTCTCTATTCCTTTCATCTTCATAATTGTATCGAGCTCTCCCTTAAATGCCTATTTGCACTTCCAGAGATAACAAGACCAATATCCACATTACTCTATGGGCAAAGGCTCCCTCAGTTTTGTCTTCTCAAGAAATGTTTTAATTTTGCAATAACTAAGGCAAATGGAGGAAAATCTTACTTTTTCTCATTACATAGGCAGTATCAATTAAATATGTAAAGGATTAAAGGATGATTTGTTTAACATTGTATTCAGTTCCAAAACCACTACATAAAACCATCACTAGGTAATAATGTAATGCCTCAAAAGCAACCATATTTTGCAATTACATTTTTTTTGCTAAATCTCTTCCAAACCATGTATTTGGACCATAATGAATTGTGTTCAGATTTCTTTAGGTTACACTCAACAAAGTTCACAAGTACAGGAACATTCATTTATGTTGCCATCATCTCAATAGATGCTGCCTCACCTTCGATTTTCCAGCATCTGCAGTTCCTTCTTAAACTATAAACTGCAAAATTTCTGCTTTGAAGCCAGGAGACCAAAATGATAAGACATTTAAAATAGAAAATTGCATTGCTGATTACAAATTTCATGAAATATAACATTTGATTTCACAGTGTATTCCTGACAAAATTAATCAGGAGAAGCAAAAAATAATGAGATGTGTTGTAACAAAACTAAAGTATACTCACCTACATGTTCATCTGTTATTTGAACAGTGGGAAGAGTTTTGATTTTTTCTTTGTCAGCAGGAGGCGGGCCAGTATTTTCAAATTGATTCAGCAGCTGGTGGAAATAATTCATTTAAATTTAAAATAAATGTTATTGTCATTACAAATTAAATTTGTAATAAAAGGCTGAAGCAAGATCTAAATCTTTCATACGAGATTTTAGGAATCACAATGACAGAAAATAAATTCTCAGTGACAAAACAACAAATTGACAAAACTCGGCATTAAGAGCGAGTGTCAAACCGGATGTTACACCTTGCGACGTTTATTAAACTGCTATAACCTGAAGCATAACACATTGTTATCCCAATGAAGAGTCAACATCTTGTCTGCACTGAAAGTGCAACAAGAGCAGTGGTCGTAATAAGGGCAGTGTAATTGCTCTCAAGTTTGCCAGCTTAGTTTGTAGTTAGTTTAGTATCTCAAAACAAATTAGATACAGCGTGGAAACAGGCCCTTCTGCCCACCGAGTCCACACCGACCAGCAATCCCTGCACGTTAACACCTATCCTATATCAAGGACAATTTTTACATTTACACCAAGCCAATTAACCTACACACCTGTATGTCTTTGGAGGAAACCAAAGTTCTCGGAGAAAACCCACACAGGTCACGGGGAGAAAGTACAAATTCCATACAGACAAGCACCTGTCGCCAGGATCAAACCCCAGTCTATGGCGCTGTAAGGGCTGTAAAGCAGCAACTCTACCGTTACACCACCGTGCCACCGAGAAAGTGAAATCACAATAATCCCCATTTTTAAGCAAACTGTTTCAGAACCACCAAAATTGAATTTATGCAAGAACAGGATTGGAATGTCCAACAACATTCTCCCTTCCTGGACCCTTGTTTCAGTCCATCTTAGTTATCACGTGAAGGTTGGCTACTTGGATGAGGTATGGGAGATCAAGTGACATCTGTGAAGATATAATTGAGCAGAAAGAATCCTCATGAAAAGCATAAGAACGTAAGACAATATAGGCAGGCCACATAGTCTCGACCCAAAACGTCACCCATTCCTTCTCTCCAGTGATGTTGCCTGTCCTGCTGAGTTATTCCAGCATGTTGTGTCTATCTTCAGCCACTCAACGCACTGACAGCTGACCTGTCCCAGGCCTCATCCCTCCTGATAGGGATTGCTATTAGTTCTTCCATACTATTTGAAATTAGCTCATCTGCCAGCTTTGAGATATTTATAGTGTCATCCTCTGTGAAGATTGATGTTAATTACCAATACAAATGATTGCAATTTCCATGAATTCCAGATTCTCACCCTCAAAGTATTCAGGCATTCATTGGTTTTATTTTTATATAGGTTGATAGTTTTGATGTTACTTCTCTTAATTTTCTTCCTCCTTATTAACCTTTCAATCTCTCACTGGTGTTTACCGAAAAATTTCCCTCTTCCGACAGATCATTCGTTTTGCTGCGTTGCATGCTCTAGTTTATGTTTTAATGATTTTAATGACTTTGTTTTCTACGCATGGTTCCTCTTTCTCATAGTCCCTTTTTCTAACTGAGGTAAATAACTGCTGTTTCTAACTGGGGTAAATTTAGCTGTTTCCTACTGACTTTCCTTTAGCTTATCTTTGCAATACATTCAAGTCAAATCTATCACCATATCTCTGTAATTGTTCTTTTTTAAGTTGTGGACACAGTTGGACCAGAGGCATTCTCCCTCAAATTGTACCTGGAATTCTACCATATTATGATCATAACCCCTTCAGGATCCTTAGCTACAGTTATCACTTATTCATCTCAATTTATTACATTTGAACAAATCTAAATTACCCTGCACCTTGTGGATTCTATAATATACTGCTCTAAAAAAAAGATTTTTTTTCTACGATATCCTTGCCAGTTTAGTGGGTCCAATTAACATACAGATTGAAATCACCTATTGACTGAAGCACCCTTCTCGATACCTGTCTATTATGCTTTGTCCTGTCGAGACATAAAACCTTTGGAGCCTACAAGCTACTTCTTTCCTCTCTTCTTTCCTCTGCTGCACCTTATTTCCATCAATCTGATTCAGCATCATTTTCTGCTGCATCTTTATCACTTCTCGGTGCCTTGATTGCCTCATTTCCTTTTAGGCCAATTCTCTTAGAACATTAAATACCCAGTCCTTAAGCTCCTAGCACCCACATCTCAGCCACAGCTACTATATCAGTTTCATTTATTACTATTTCCCCATCAACTCTTTCATTTTAGCTTATGAATGGCAGTGCCTTTAGCTTTGATTTTGTTTTGCATACTGATTGGACCATTTCTTCTACTTGCAAGGACAGTAGAAAAATTGTGGCATGCATGAGGAATCTGGTTATATTAACCAGATTTGAATCACTTACTTCAGATTCGTCTTCTGACACTTTTGTTTATATTATTTAGTCCTTCCTGCCATGTGTTGATTTTCATACTCATACTACACTAATCAGTGTCAATGGTTACCTCTCTTACTTCTCAGTGATTTATTAACATTCCTTTCACAAGAATGCTGTCCTCTGGATCAGATTAAACCCATCTATGGCTCTATTTATGCAACAGGCAAGGTTCATGTTAGCATGGGACAAGAAGACGAGGGGACAGGGCACCGGGAATGGCAGTAGCAGGTAGAGAGCCAGCAGGTAAAAGGAATTTCCTAATTTTGTGTGTAATTCTACCAGCAAGAATCAAGGATCAAAATACAGACTTGTTGGCTGTAATTTTGTTTCCATCTTTCATTACAGTTTTGATGTGAATATTATTGCATTAACTAAATTAACTACCTGTGTAATGATCGTGTCCAAACCATTGGCTCCCCATGCGTAATCCATTGGATTTGAGTGCAAGACACCCCTTTAAAGCACAGAAAATAACAAATTAAAAACCAACATTCAATACAATAGGCAATGGTGGAAGTCTGCGTAAATGCTACTCTTAATTTGCGTTCAAGTAACTAAATGGGTAACTGAATTCCGAACATTATAGACTCCACTACATTGCATTTAACTTACAGTATGAAATACAATGCAACATAAAATAACAATTTCCTTCCCATTTCTTTATTCACCAGTTCTGAATCCAAGTTACAAGTTTCACGGCTAATAAATCTTCGTATCTTCGTTCTACCAGCATCTGCAGTTCCTTCTACAGAAGTTAGAGGGATTGTCTCGCTTCACACAAAATTAATTTGCATGACACTAAAACAAAGTCGGCAGAAGGAATTTAGACCACAGGGGAAAATTTCCTATACATAGAGCAAATAGTGATCGAAATGGACAACATCGCAAGATTGTACAGCCAAATATAACAATTCCATTGATTGAGGTATTTGAATATTCTTTTTACATATTAAAAAATCCAAATGCACATTTAAGATCAACTTTATCTCAGAAAACAATTATTTGAATGAATAAAAACAAACAGGATTTGGAAGTTACCAGTCATGATCTGGCAGAAATGCTTTCAGCTAAGATGATCCAAATATTGACACAGAGAACAGGGAGCCATCAAGACTAAATGGAGTCTCGGCCTGATATGTCTGATAAAGGGTCTCGACCTAAAATGTCACCTATTCCTTTTCTCCAGAGACGCTGCCTGACCTGCTGCGTTATGCTAGCATAGTGTGTCTATTTTCAGTGTAAACCAGCATCTGCAGTTCTTTTTTACACAAAATGGAGGACAGGCTAATGAAGCAAAGATCAAGAGCAGAAAACTAATAGAAAAAGTAAATTTCAAATGACTACAAATGTGGACCATGGTATTAGTCAACACAAATTGCATCTTGTACCCAATTGGCACTGGTTAAGGGCATGAACCAAAGTATATTTTCTCCTTGCCCATGTGTTTTGCAGCTGATAACTTTATCATGTTTTGTTGCATTTTTAATTATAATTTCCTGTGATGATAAATTGGAAATAGCACAGCCCCCAGCCAATGTTTGCTACAATTCAGTGAGCAATAGAAAGCAGAGAAGATTTATCAGTAGGTAAAATAATGCCGCATCTGCCTCCTTCCACTCAGTTACCATGAGTTTACAGGATCTGAAAGTTGTTCACCTTACAAGAAACTATTTAATGAACATAATCATGATTTTGCTAATTTGAATATAATGATTTTCAACTCGTCATTTGACAATGGAGTGTAAAATGTAAAGTGACAATTTGAAAATCATTGTGTGCAAATTAGCAAAATCATGATTATGTTAATTAAATAGTTTTTTTGTAGGTTGAACCAGTTTGAGATTCTGTAAACTCATGTTAACTGAGTAATAAACAAACACGGTTATTCAGCTATTGTCAGTTAAGTGTCCACATCTTTACATGTTAAAATTGTCACTGTTACTTCAAAAGCATAACCTTTGGGCCAAGATAAAGTGTATTGCTTGCTCTAGGGAAATGAATTCTCCCATTTCGTCCCAATGCTACAATGTGAAAGTTACTTCGCTCAGGTGGGAGGTTGGTGTTAGTTGGTTATACAGAGGTGTATGTCATTGATGATTGGGGACCAGCCTACTGTACCTTTTACCAGCAGTTTACCGTATCAAAGTAGGCACGGCAGCTTATCAGTCAGATGGACAAAGTGAATGCAATACCGTCAAAGTAGCAGTGAAGAATATAGATCTAGCTGGGAGGGGGATTGCAAGTATATTATCAGAACAATGTTTGAATGCTTGAAATTAAACCCACAGATATCTTCCACCTGCTGGATTTCAGAGGTGGTGGCTACTCTAACATACCATTCAGAAATGAAGGGAAACATTTGTAACTTCTAAAGGCCTTAGGAATGATGACATACACATATCCTGTATTAAGCATTCACAACTGTTAAAAATAAAGAAAATTTGGAGAAAAAAAAAATTAGAATGCTGCATCAGTTATCATTTAATTAAGCATGAACCATTCAGGTTAATGTCCAGTTCAATGAAAATCTGATTATTTTTAAGAATTTATAAAAAATTTCCCTCAATAACATACCCTTGAATATGTGGAGCATCTTTGCTGGTGGACTCGAATTAACTTTTATCACACATTGTGCAGACACAGACACACACACAGACACACATATATAAAATTATTTCTGTCCCATCCCATTTTAGATGGAATGGTCTCAAATCAAATGTCACAAAATGGTCCTTAATTAACTTTTATATTGAAGTTTGAAATGGTTATCAGTAGCTTTTGCAATACAACTTACCATGGACCCAATCCTAAATGTGGCACTGCTGTGGGCGCAATGATTCCATTGACCAATTGCTGAATTATTCTGTAATAAAAAGTATGAGTATCTTATTATTTCAAACTACTCTTGTTGCAAATATATATATATAGATGACCACCAGGGGCGCTGAACGAATGGCAGCACCGCCAACAGTCTGTTTTTTCATTTTTTTTTTAATTTTAGTGTGTGTTAAAAGTTTGTGTAAATGTTCTCCGGTTTGTTTTATGTAGGGGAGGGGGAGAGGTCGGGGGAAACTTTTTTCCCCCCCCAGTTTCTTACTTTGCCGGAAATGCTATTAATCCATCGATGGAGCTGGAGGTCTCCTCGGACTGACCTTGGGCCCCACCGCGGGGCGTGGACTTACATCGGAGTCGTTCCTTGCTTGGGATCACTCCAACCGTGGCTTGCGGTCTTTACATTGGGAGCTCACAGTCTTGGGAGAAGCCGTGGATGTCGGGAGTTCCAATGTCGCGGAAAGTTTGATCAGCCCCGACGTGAGGTTTGATCGCCCGGCGTGAGGGAGCTGACATCACCCCCCCCATAATCGCCTCGACACAGAGGACCCGCCGCCAGCTACGGGAGTCAAGATCATCCCGTCAACGGAGGGCTCGAGGCCCCTGACCGCGGGATTGGAAACGGAAGAGATTGAACTATTTTTCGCCTTCCATAACAGTGAGGATTGTGGAGGAGTCACTGTGATGGATGTTTATGTTAAAATGTGTTTTGTGTGTTCCGTTGCTTTTAATTTGTATGACTGACTTGGCAACTGAAATTCCTCGTATGTTGCAAAATACACTTCGCTAATAAAATATTATTGTGATTGTGAGTTTCCATTGAGAAAAAACAGAACATGGAGACTGAGATAATGCATTATTCTGTACGCATCAAAATATTTCTCACTTTATTCTGGGACCAAAATCTAAAGCAATCAGAGTGTGCCAAATTTATTCATAACCATTTGGTTTGTTTTTTAACCAATTTATCCAAACAGCCATTTTGGGTAACTTTCATAAGAATACCACCAACAGACACTGATGCAAAATAAGAACCAAACCACATGAATACGGGCAACTTTACAGAATTTCACAATGTGAGTCCTTAATTAACTTTTATATTGAAGTTTGAAATGGTCTGAGATATGGACAAAAATTCACTCACGTGGAATTTATGTGGGAAAAATGAAATGTACTCCCCCACCCTCCCCCCCTCATATTTGCATAGGTGACGTGACCTGGTGTTACAGAAAATCGCACCAGACCTCTTACTCCCTTCGGAGTTTGCCTGTGATATAAAGTAATTAACATTTAGCACAACATTTGACAATGTTGACTTCTTAAACTCCAGGGAGAAACACGTACCCTTCAAGAGTTGGCACTCCTTCATTCCGTGTTGTAGGCCGCCGTGACGGGAAGCGGGGTGCTCGGGATTGCCTGGAACTATACCGCGGACGTGACTGGTGCTCCCGCTCCCTCCTGCTTTCAGAGTCTCTGTTTTCTTCTGAGGTATGATTTGTCCCAAAGGAAAAGGGATCAAAGGGATCATCCAAAATACCAAATGTAAACTGTCCATAGCTTCCTTGCGGTAAGGAAAGCAAGTGCTGGTCTAAACCCTAAAGTAAGCAAAGTTTTAGAAAATTAGGAATAAGCATTGTTTGGCTGTCATACAATAAATGACACTTCTAATTTGATGTTATCAATTACATTTTTTTTTTTTAAGTTATTTACCGATGGATATTGAAGGATGGAGGTTTAAATATTCCCTTAACTCTCTGCAGATTACTGCACAAGAACCACATTAACCTACTGCGGAAGTGACAGGAGCAGAAACAAGAAAAAAACATTTCTGCTTGAAAACAGTTAAAAATAGGAACATGAGAAGGTCATCTTGTAATTCCAGTCCTAATCTTACCCCGTTAGTCTGGTTCAGTAAAACACTGAATACAAGCACTGGATCAACTAACTTTATTGTAGTGTAATCAGACTACATATACGATACCTAATCCAACACTGGGGGTCCGATCCTTGTCTCTACTCGTTCAAGCCCTTCAGCCTCGTGCTAATAGAACACCTCCAGGAGGTCAGCACGGTCCCAAGTGCTACCCCAGAAGATCGGCACACTCTCACGTGCTCTCCCCTTTTATACCCTCATGGACCCTTGCCGCAAAATTTATTGGGGGGGGGGGGGGGATCCCTTCAAGCCAATCATCAATAAAGATTATAAAATACATTAATTGATAGTTCCCTAACCCAATCACAAAATAT
>NC_073405.1:22617858-22630358 GCF_028641065.1 Leucoraja erinaceus | reverse complement strand
CAGGTGCACAACTGTGCCACCCAGATATGACTCTTGCTTTTATAGGGACTGTAGGTATAATTTCAATTCCTCACATACTGTGTCAGGAGCCATTACCATCAACTCTTTATCTCATTTTGAATTTTAGCATCTATTTAATTCAACTGCACTTTAGCTCTGTCAGTAAGTGACCTTTTCGAGCAAAAAATATTTGATGTGTTTGTGTTTAAATCTCCATGAAATCCCCCATTCTCTTCTCCAAAGTACACTTTCACTTTGGCATTAAGTAAATCATATTCAAAGTACATCCTTTTAGGCAAGGCTCCAAAGAAGGTTCTTCTCCTCTAAATCAAATTGAAGCACATCTTTAGGCCTGTGATCTCATTACTTTACCCTCTCCATATGGACTGTAGTTTTGACTAGGATTTTATTGCTCGGCTAGGCTTTTAAATTGACTCTCATTATGACGAGGGACACAGTTGTGTGGTGGTTATTTATGGGACGAGGGTTGGGTTAAGGAACCCAAATGAGTCAAAACATGCACAAGTTGCATCCTGTGGCTCTGCTGGTCTCATCAACACTTTCCCTCTCCTAAGATTGTGAAACATAATTAATTGTGTGCCATGCATCGAGACATTTCCTAAATGTCTGTATAAATTGATGTAATTTCAGGCAGCCTCTTTAGTTGCTGAAAGCATTCCTCCCTTCGCAACTAGACCCTCCTTTAGGAAGGAGATGAGGAGGAATTTCTTTAGTCAGAAGGTGGTGGATCTGTGGAATTCTTTGCAACAGAAGTCTGTGGAAGCCAAGTCAGTGGATATTTCTTAAGGCAGAGATAGATCGATTCTTGATTAGTACGGGTGTGTCAGGGGTTACGGGGAGAAGGCAGGAGAATGGGGTTAGGAGGGAGAGATAGATCAGCCATGATTGAATGGTGGGCCGAATGGCCTAATTCTGCTCCTATAACTTATGACCTGATGAACTGTAATTTTCTTGCATTTGAGATATGTAGGAGGAATAAGAAGGATGAGTAGCTTTGAGAGGGAGACACAGGAAACTGTAGAGTCTGGAACCTCCAACAAGTCACAATGTGCTGGAGGTTCCAACATCTCACAGCGCATCAGATAGCACCTGTGTGGGGAATGGACATGGAATGTTTTGGGTCAGGACCCTTTGGGAATATAGGAATCCGAGGTAAATGAAACAAAAACTTGCATTTGTAGAGTGATTTTAATCTTTTTGTTTTCGTCAGGATGTGGGGGCCGAAGGGCCTATTTCCGTGCTGTATCTCTAAACTAAACTAAACTACTTCTAGTCCCTTTGCTCTACAACACATTCCAGAAAGAGTAGATTACAAATGATGTAAGTTGGTCCATGTTTAATGTTTAGAGTTTAGAAACATGCATGAAAAAGGCTCGTCGGCCCACCAAGTCCATCTCCACCCCGACCGGAAATTTCACCCATCCTTTTTCTCCAGAGATGTTGCCTGACTCACTGAGTTACTCCAGCACTTTGTACCTATCGTCCCACCATTGATTACCTGTTCACGCTAGCTCTGTGCTAACCCACTTTCTCATCCACTCCCTTCACCCCAGGGGCAATTTACAGTGGCCAATTAACCTACAAAGGCATGTCTTTGAGATGTGGGAGGAAACCGGTGCACCCGGAGGAAACCCACGCAGTCACAGGGAGAACGTACAAACTCCACACAGTCAGCACCCGAGGTGAGGATCGAACCCGGGTATTCGGCGCTGTGAGACAGCAGCTCTACTGTGCCGCCCCCCGGTAAGTCTTACAATAATGTTTGAATCTGGGCCAGATTTTCATGTGACTGCAAACTTGCTGCAATATAGAGTTTGAAGGCAGTGTGCTGATACAGCAGAATGCAGATTAATCGTTACAGCATGCATCCTTGCACAGTCTTAGATCTCCCTGTTGGTGTCTCTATATGCCTGCATTCAATCAGACGGTAGGGCTAAAAATACCACAAGCATATTTGCACTAAAGAAACCGAGTCTCAGCTTCTATAAGTGCCTCTGACCTTTTTCGGTGATAACAGAGTGACAGAAGTGTATTCCATGCAATGGAATCCATTATTCATCAAAATTCATCAGCTGTGTGGTGGTTTGGCTGTGCCTTGTTAAGGTTAGATTCCTCCAGTTTTTTTGTCTCCAACATACCCAAAACATCTGGAAACTGTATGCATCGGTTTCTAGCTAACCAAAATAGGTATTAAAACTAAAATAACTATCCTAATGTGTCAGCGAACATATCCAATGAATGGGTGAGCATTACAGATAGGAAGACCTTTGATGTCTGAACTTAGTTTAGTTTAGAGAACAGCCCCTTCGGCCCACCGATTCCGCACTGACCAGCGATCCCCACACACTAACGCTATCCGACACACACTGGGGACAATTTACAATTATACCATGCCAATTAACCTGCAAATCTGTGCGTATTTGGAGTGTGGGATGAAACCGGAGAAAACTCACACAGGTGATGGGGAGAACATACACACTCCGTACAAACAAGCACCCGTAGTCAGGATCGAACCCGGTTCTCTGGTGCTGTATGGTAGCAACTCTACCGCTGTGCCGTCGTGCCGCCCTTAAAACTGCCTGTGAAGAAGTGGTCCATTAGAGATTGGTCCATTAGAGAGTCAGAGTGGACAACTATCTGCAGAGCCAAAAGAGATGGGGGAGATATTGAACAGTTTCTTTTCTTCGGTATTCACCAAGGAGAAGGATATTGAATTATGTGAGGTAAGGGAAACAAGTAGAGTAGCTATGGGAACTATGAGGATCAAAGAAGAGGAAGTACTGACACTTTTGAAAAATATAAAAGTGGATAAGTCTCCAGGTCCGGACAGGATATTCCCTAGGACATTGAGGGAAGTTAGTGTAGTGTAGTGTAGAAATAGCAGGGGCTATGGCAGAAATATTTCAAATGTCATTAGAAACGGGAATAGTGCCGGAGGATTGGCGTACTGCGCATGTTGTTCCATTGTTTAAAAAGGGGTCTAAGAGTAAACCTAGCAATTATAGACCTGTTAGTTTGACGTCAGTGGTGGGAAAATTAATGGAAAGAATACTTAGAGATAATATATATAAGCATCTGGATAAACAGGGTCTGATTAGGAACAGTCAACATGGATTTGTGCCTGGAAGGTCATGTTTAACTAATCTTCTTGAATTTTTTGAAGATGTTACTCGGGAAATTGATGAGGGTAAAGCAGTGGGTGTTGTGTATATGGACTTCAGTAAGGCCTTTGACAAGGTTCCTCATGGAAGGTTGGTTAAGAAGGTTCAATGGTTGGGTATTAATGGTGGAGTAGCAAGATGGATTCAACAGTGGCTGAATGGGAGATGCCAGAGAGTAATGGTGGATGGTTGTTTGTCAGGTTGGAGGCCACAGGGATCTGTGTTGGGTCCACTGTTGTTTGTCATGTACATCAATGATCTGGATGATGGTGTGGTAAATTGGATTAGTAAGTATGCAGATGATACTAAGATAGGTGGGGTTGCGGGTAATGAAGTAGAGTTTCAAAGTCTACAGAGAGATTTATGCCAGTTGGAAGAGTGGGCTGAAAGATGGCAGATGGAGTTTAATGCTGATAAGTGTGAGGTGCTACATCTTGGCAGGACAAATCAAAATAGGACGTACATGGTAAATGGTAGGGAATTGAAGAATGTAGGTGAACAGAGGGATCTGGGAATAACTGTGCACAGTTCCCTGAAAGTGTAATCTCATGTAGATAGGGTGGTAAATAAAGCTTTTGGTGTGCTAGCCTTTATAAATCAGAGCATTGTGTATAGAAGTTGGGATGTAATGTTAAAATTGTACAAGGCATTGGTGAGGCCAATTCTGGAGTATGGTGTACAATTTTGGTTGCCTAATTATAGGAAGGATGTCAACAAAATAGAGAGAGTACAGAGGAGATTTACTAGAATGTTGCCTGGGTTTCAGCAACTAAGTTACAGAGAAAGGTTGAACAAGTTAGGGCTTTATTCTTTGGAGCGCAGAAGGTTAAGGGGGGACTTGATAGAGGTTTTTAAAATGATGAGAGGGATAGACAGAGTTGACGTGGAAAAGCTTTTCCCACTGAGAGTAGGGAAGATTCAAACAAGGGGACATGACATGAGAATTAAGGGACTGAAGTTTAGGGGTAACATGAGGGGGAACTTCTTTACTCAGAGAGTGGTAGCTGTGTGGAATGAGCTTCCAGTGAAGGTGGTGGAGGCAGGTTCGTTTTTATCATTTAAAAATACATTGGATAGTTATATGGATGGGAAGGGAATGGAGGGTTATGGTCTGAACGCAGGTATATAGGACTAGGGGAGATTATGTGTTCGGCACGGACTAGAAGGGTCGAGATGGCCTGTTTCCGTGCTGTAATTGTTATATGGTTATATGGTTATATGGTTATAAGATAACAGAGCTGGTGCGTTGAGCATCAGAGTCCATGGGGGGGATTTATGGAGATATGGGGCCCATGCTCCTGGCATCTGACCAGTGATGCTGGCTGCAAATTCATCTGCCGCAAGCATTAAGTACTAGACTTGCTTGTCACATCCCATGTGGTGCAAATTCAGCCCAGTTCTCCTTCCTCTGACAGCCATCAATTCTGGAACAAAGAGAAAATGGAAAATTCAAGTGAAATTATGCCAAAGATTATTACCTATTTGCCCAAAGAAGATTTCAATCTGCATTCAAATCTAATTTATTTGGTTGCACCACTTTTATACACAGTATGCAAGTTTAGGTGGACTCAGTTCTCAGTTCTTCCAAATTATCGGTGAGGTGTACTTTGGTTTAAACCCACCACATCTGATCTGAAGATAGACACAAAATGCTGGAGTAACTCAGCGGGACAGGCAGCATCTCTGGAGAGAAGGAATGGGTAACGTTTCGGGTTGAGACGCTCCTCTGGGTTCCCCCGGAAGGCTTTCTACCCTCTTTCTTTTATTTCTAACTGCCAGCGTGACACAAACCATCTCAACGTTTCCACTCCCCTTACCTACTCTAACCTCTCCCCCTCTGAACGTACAGTCCTCCGCTCACTCTGCAGCAACGCCGACATCATCATTAAACCCACCGATAATGGAGGTGTTTATTTTTTTAAACCAGACCCACATCTGATCACGATCATTGCCAACTGTATGTGATAATGGTTTTGGTGGAACCTGGCAGTTGTTTGGCACGTTGAAGTCAGCAGCATTGTTCCCATATCAGAAATCATAAAACCAACAGTGTGGAAATGAGGCCATTCTGTCCATCATTTCTCTGTTGGGCTCCTTGAAGGAGCAGTCCAATTCATCTCGTTCCTTTGCTCTTCTGAAGACACGTAAATTCAGCCTTGATGCACGTAATGAATTTCCTGTACTTTGCTTGCAACGTTCCACATTATAACAACATACTGCGTCAGAGACCCAACCTCGGAGTGCTGTCAGTGTGGAGTTTGCACAATCTACCTGTTACCTCTTGGGTTTCTTCCGTGTGCTCCCGTTTCCTCCCACATGCCAAAGATGTGTGGGTTTCTATTTTAATTGGCCTCTGTCAATTGCCCCATAATATGTAGGGAGTGGATGAGAAAGTTGGATAATATAGAACTGGTATAAACGGGTGATTGCTGGTCGACAAGGACTCAGTGCCAATGCTGCATGTTTCCCTATTGTATCTACAAACTAAAGGAAACTATAATTAAAATAATCCGTCAATTTCCTTCTATAGAACCCCAATGACCTCAATGCATGACACAACACTTTTTTTGAGATCTGCTATCTTTAGATATGTATATATATAGCTCAGTGGTGTAAAAGTGAGTAACTGTGACAACCTTGTTAATCACGTTATGTTTCTAAACTGACAGCTCCCCATTGCCTGGATGTGTCTAATAAGTCTTCAAAGTTTGGGGGATCTGGAGGCTTCGGGTTTGATGCAACCCTAGCTTGCTGCTTTTGTTTTTAAACCAAAAATAATTCATTCACCTATTTACAATAATATATACAATACTAAATTATTCAAAAATAAACCCACAACCACAATACAAGCAAAACAAATATTCTCAAATTACTATTTTCCCATCCTTACTGAGGATACATTCCACCCCCTGTGGTGCCCAGAGGTCCCTGAAATCCCCCAGGGTGCCCGTGGACAGCGTCCAGTCCCTTTCTAAAGCACCCGGCTCTGGGAGAGACCTCTTCCGCCTGACGTTGTGACTCGTGGATGGCCAGCTTGGCCAGGCATAGGAGCAACCCAACCAGGACCTTTTCAGCCCTACCCTCACCAAAGGTAAGGATGGTGGGTGTGAAGTGCAGCCGGAAGGCAAGGAGCAGCCCCTGCACGTGTTAGAACAGAGGGCTGCAACCTCACACACTCCGTGGAACACAGACTCGTCCAGCCCGTAAAAGTGGCAGGCAGTTGGCGAGTCTGGGAACCACGTTTGCTTGTTGCTTTGTGTGTACTCTAGTTCCTCACCTCCAAATCCTTCGGAAAGCTCCCTAGAGTTTTGTCATCAGCTCAGGAACATGGCAATCTCAGTGGAGGGTCGGCTGCTGGAGGGGATGGACGGCGCTGTTGTGGCAGTCGTGGATCGTGATGTTGCCGGTGGCGACTGCAGGAGGCCCTACAGCATTGGGGTGAGTGAGTGGATCGAGTACAGCCTGCGGCAGCTGCACGGAGCGGCGGTGGAAAGAGCCAATGGCATCTCGCTGGGCCAGGCCGACTCCTATTTCATCCATCCAGTGCCGCCAGGAGACCGGGCCTTAAAGTGAGAAATTATATCTGAAGATGGATCTCGACCTGAAACATCACCCATTCCTTCTATTCAGAGATGCTGTCTGTCCCGCTAAGTTACTTTAGCATTTTATGTCTATCTTTGGTGTAAACAAGCACCTGCAGTTCCTTCCTACAAATTGCTGTACATATCCCCTTGGGCCAAGAACTTTTCTGAAAGTTGCAAGATGGCGCCAGAATGTGACACATTTCTGCGCACTGTTCACACTGATTGCTCCAGCACTTTGTGTTTTAATAAATGATTAACTGCTGTTTCAAAGGCTACAATTATCTGTGAAGCTTCAACATTTTTTAATGCAGCCAAGTAACTTTGCAAGATTATGGCAGCAGAGTGGCACAGTTGGTAGAGTTCTGCCCCACATCAGCAGAGACCCAGCTTCATTCCTGACCTTGGGTGCTGTTTGTGTGGTGTTTGCGCATTCTCCTTGTGATTGCTTGAGTATCCACCAGGTGCTCGGGTTTCCTCCCACATCTCAACGACGTGTGATTGTGTAGGTTAAATGGCCCCTGTAAAATTGCCTCTAGTGTGTTGGGAGTGTAGGGAGTGGATGCGAAAGTGGAATAATATAGAACTAATGTGAACGGGTAGATTCAGTGGACCAAAGGGTTTGTTTCCATGTTATATTGCTTAAACTGAAACTAAAACTAAATTACATTATTTTGTATTATTAATGATTATATTTACAATGGGAGCATATCGTATCTGCCAAAACATCTCTGAATATTCAAACATTTTTGCCGGACAAAGTAATTCATATAGATAGTCTAAACATTTCTGAGGACAGAGAACCCCAGTACCCAAAATTAGTGTTGTGTGGGCGAACCCTCTTGAGTACACAAAGACCCCAATTACTGAAAGAAATGACAATATGCCTATACTGCCCTACTTTGACAAAAGGAAGCAACTGACAGAAAGGTGTTTTCTTGTAAATGAGGAAAACGTGTTTGTTGTGAAGACTGGTTCTTATTTTGAATTCTACTGCTGCGCCATTGTGCCACCCAGTTATGCTGCTGCATGCAAGAATTTCATTGTTCCGTTTCAGTACATATGACAAGTACACACTATTGACTCTCTCTTGACTCTGAATGAGGCCAGTCAGTACGATCTGATCTGGCACCTGGAGATTTATTGATTGATTGAAGATACAACATGGAAACAGGCCCTTCAGCCCTCCAAGTCCATGCTGACCTGTTTACAGTGGTTCTATATTATCCCAATTAACCATCCACTCGCCACACACAATGGGCAGGGTAGAGTAACCTGCAATCTTTTACATTAGTTTTCATTTGTAGAAACAATTTACGGCAGAATCTGTTTTACACAAAAAACACCACAAAACGTGCTAGAGTAACTCAGCGGGTTAGGCAGCATTCCTGGAGAACATGGATTGGTGATGTTTTGGGTCAGGGAACTCAAGTCGGAAGAAGGATCCAGACCTGAAATGTCACCTATCCATGTTCCCCAGGGATGCTGACTGACCCATTAAGTTACACCAGCATTTTGTGTCTTTTCATTAGTTTTCATGATTGGGGAGGATGTGTAGAATAATGTGAAGAATAGCAACGTTTAAGAAATATTTTGGCAGGTACATGGATAGGACAGGTTTAGAGGGATATGGGCCAAACATAGGTTGGTGGGACTCATGTAGATGGGACATATTGGCCGGTGTGGGGAAGTTGGGCAAAAGGGCCTGTTTCCATGCTGTAAGACTATGACTATGACTGAGATCGATGAGTCAAAATCATTTAACGGGGCAGTTTGTGCGTGATATTGTGGAGGTGGGATCACATTAACTGTCCAGAATAAACTGTTATTTCATTGATTTTGACGAGGTGGACAAGAAGTGGCAAATGATGTACCATCCTCATTATGAAACTGCAGGAAGAGCGTTTCAACCTGGTCTAATAATAGAGAGTGCATCACTGGCTGTAAACTGGGACATGAACGATCCATAAGTACGTCTTTTCCTTTTGTTACAAGTAGCTTTAAACACACTTGGTGGGGATGGCAAATGCAGTGTAGAAAATAGATCTGCAACAATCTGGAGTCACACATGGAAGAGCAAATGTATGGAGGTGCTTACAGTTTCAGTTTAGTAGTGTGGGCTGTATTATGCTGTAGTTATTAGCCAGAGCTTAATCACAGAAGTGGTAGCAGCCTTGTATTAAATTGGTTGGCTTTGAACCTCACTCTTGTATAAGGTTAAGAGTCGAGAGGGGATTTAATTTAGGAATAGCATTGTTTTTTGTGTGAAGTTATCTGAAACAGTGCAAAGTTGGCTCTGTTACATGAGCTTGCTAGCATTGGAACTAAGATAGCTACGAATGACTGAATGTTTGGAACCAAAAAACAAGGGAACAGTAAAGAGAAAAAATGCATATTAACATTGTAGATGTTAATATGAATTATAAATTATGCATTAAAAATATTGTGTTGTTTTAAGGTGTTCCTGTAAATGACTGCATCTCTTCTCCTGCTTATTGAAATTCTGCATCGAGTTTTACCACCAGTGAATGTTTGTTTTAGGTATAGTGGCTTCCTTTTATTTTCGTACTGTTCAAATTCCCTTTTACTGCAGCTGATCGTGTATATTTTATTCATAGATAAAACAGTGCAAGTACAAATGGAATGCTATCTGAATTCCAACTCATACAAGTATAACAATAGCCCCGTCATGTTGAGGATTGGGGGAGAAATTTGGTCCATTAATGAACAAAATGAAAAAGAGGAAAAAAAAATGTATTGATGTTTAACTGCGTGAATTTGAATGTGAATACATACACACAAAACTCTCAGCATTTCGGCTGATGATGACTAAGTGGGTAAATGAGTGACTAGCTGGATGACCTAATGATTAGCGAGTGACTGTTGGGCCCAGGCAATTTATTAATGTTTTAGTGAATGATTTTGATGCGTGGTGGCAAATCTAATTTTGTGATGCCGTGTTTTTTTTTGGCACTGATCCCTTGGAGATGTCAGGCATTGCAAATTTGTAATTTTATTCTCCAGCTGACAGTTTATTTAAGTCTTGTTTCTAACCTCAGTTGCAACCTGGCCTGACTTTCTGTCACATTACTTTAAACATTTGTTGCTTCACAGGTGACCTGCTTGTCCAATTGCATTATGCAAAATGCACAATTTAAAAAAGACAGTGCTTTGATATATAGTGGCTTGATAGCAGAAGTAATATATGGCACAGCAGTAGAGTTGAAGCCTTACAGCGCCGGAAATCCGTGTTCAATCCTGACTACGGGTGCTTGTCTGTAAGGAGTTTGTACCTTCTCCCCGTGACCTGCGTGGGTTTTCTCTAAGTGCTCCGGTTTCCTCCCACACTCCAAAGACGTACATTTTTGGAGACTAAATGGCTTTGATAAAATTGTAAATGTCCCTCGTGTTTAGGATAGTGTTTGTGTGCACGGATCACTGGTTGACGCAGACTCAGTGGACCGCGCTGTATCTCTAAACTAAACTAAAACTAATCTGATGGTGGTGAGGGACTAACAGACTTGTTAGTGCAAATTAGAATATTGTGGGTCTTTTGCCCGTGATATTTATTGGGTAAATGTTAGTTTTGTAGTTACAAATTATTTGGTAAGTACAATACTTTCTCTACTGCCCCATCTTCCCCCCCCCCCCCCCCCCCCCCCCTTCTACCCCACCACCCTTTGTGCCTCACTTGGGCTCACACATTTCTCCCCTCCCCCTCACCTTCCCCCTACATTCCTTCCTCTAGCTTCACAATTCGCAATCCTTCAATCCTTTTGTCTCACTACCCCTGTCTTCTCTCTACCCCTGACCCTAGTCCTTGGCCAAGCATTTGCCCATCAAAAAAACTCTCCCCACCTCTCCCCACCACCTCTCCACACACCCCCCCCCCCCCCACCCCCCCACCACAATCAGTGTGAAGAAGGGTCCCGACCCAAAATGTCACCTTTCCATGTCCTCCAGAGATGCTGTGCCTGACCTATTAGGTTACTTCAGCACTATGTGATTTTTAGACTTTAGAGATACAGCGCAGAAACAGACCCTTCAACCTACGTACCGGCCTACTAGTGACCGCCATACACTAACACTATCTAATACACTAGGGACAATTTACAATTTTTAATGAATCTGATTAACCTACATACCTGTGCGTCTTGGAGTGTGGGAGGAAACCAGAGCACCTGAAGAAAACCCACGGTCAAAGGGGGAATGTACAAACTCCGTACACACATCATACACAGTCAGGATCGAACCCGAGTCTCTGGCGCTGTTAGGCAGCAACTCTACCGCTCCGCCAGTGTGCCGTCCTTCTAGAACCTTTAAGCTTTGTGGTAATTCAATCAGGATGAGTGTAAGTTGCATTTGAAATAAGGTTGGCCGTATCGGGCTGCACAGTGATGCAGCAGTAGGGTTGCAGCCTTACAGTGCCAGAGACCCAGGTTCGATCCTGACCACGGGTGCTGTGTGTACCTTCTCCCGTGACCTGCGTGGGTTTTCTCTGGGTGCTCTGGTTTCCAGCAACACTCCTAAGACATACATGTTTGAACTTAATTAGCTTTGATAAAAAATTGTAAATGTGTGTGTAGGATAGTGTTAATGTACGGGGTGATTGCTGGTCGGTGCGGACTTGGTGGGCCGAAGGGCCTGCTTCCACGCTGTATCTCTAAACTAAACTAAATTAAACTAAAGTTAAGCATTCGTGTACTAATATTAACATGGAATTACTTTTTGCCTGTTAGCTTATATATATATATTTCTGTGAAGTCAGCTATAGATTGCATGTGACGCAGTGTTACATTCTTGACTCATTATCTGACGTCTGCCTTCACCAGTTATGCTTTGTGATGCTCCACAGTGTGTTCAATGTAGTTCATTTCTCAACTTGCCTAATGTGATATTTAGGGGGTTGCAATTAAATGCATTCAAATAATGGATTACAGCATAATGTAAAATCACACTTGGAATGTTATGTAATTCTAATAGATGAGCGGTTTCATGGTATTTTGATCACGGTTGGTTGAGTTTGTGAAGAATGCAGCAAATGCTGTAGGAGGAGGCATCTGCCTACATTTGTGAATGTACCAAAACGCAGAGGACACTATTAAGATAATAACTTGTTGGTATGATCTCAGCCTCTTTAATTTTCTCCTCCTGCGATAAAGCTGACTCTGGCAAGAAATCACCATGGCAACCAGGCCTTTTCCATCAATGGAATCAGGAAACCATCTACGTATGAATAAAACAGGTTTGCTTCTCCATTTCAGCAAGTAACCCTCTGTTTGGAAATAGATATGTTTTCTCAAAAATATTTGGAGATAAGTTAATAAGATGTTCTTTTCATTCCAATCTTTATGTGACATAGGAATCAGATCCGCTTTCTTTCTTTGCTTCACAATATATAATAAAGCCCCTGGCATATTACATCTCTTTAATTTCTGAATAGAATAGGATTTTGCTTCATTCAAACCATTTCTAGTATTATTGCATTTGCCAATGCCTACAGCACTCCCCGCGCCATGAATGCTAATAGCTCTATTATAATAAAGCTCCTAAAAACTTCTAAAATGGATTGTTTTACTGTATCTGGGTCCTACACACTATTATGTGAAGACCCAGAGTAATATGAACATAAAACGGTTTAATTTATCCTGCACTATAAGTTAGTTTAAAATGAAGCAAAGAGAATAACCAGCCACCTACATTACACTGGAGTGGGTCTGTGACCTTCTATTCGTGG